>NW_009204208.1:324-93126 GCF_000690835.1 Fulmarus glacialis
GAACGCCGCGCTGCCGTTTACTCTGGCTGAGGAGTCGCACGCGGTTGTTTCTGCTGCTCGCAGGCAGCCTCTGGTGGGGAGCTCCAGCGCCTGCCGGCGGCTACAAGACATTTTCTTTCATTTATTTTAGGGATTGTGCCTTTGCGCTGATTTTTTCCAAATCGGTGGATGTAACAACAGTGAATTTACAGCAAATTTTTCCAGTTCTATGGACTCTTTTCCATACTGCTGGTGTATTTTGCCAAAATGTCTAACACGGGCGTCTAAATTGGGCTTGAAAATAACACCAGCTGCATTCAGATATTATAAGGCTGACATTTGCTCTTGGGAAGGGCACACCACACTCTTCTGAACACTGAACATTGCAAAAGCAGGTCAATACTAACTCCATTAAGTCTTGCATCATCAAAGGCCCAGGCTATAGTCTGTCCTGGGTTCCAGGACTTTGCCTAAAGACAGCACCCCTGAATTCAGCTGTCATTCCTTTCCTCCTCCCCGAGTCACCCGTGCAGTTTTGTCTGGGGCTGACAGGTTTGGTGACAAAACCCTCCGAGTAAACAGCAAGACTGCATTTGACCTTGCCAACCTTTGGGCAACGTACTTACAAGATCTACATTTTTCTACTGCATGTTGCACTCTAGAAGTTGGTAGATAATTCCCACCTATGCAAGGCCAGATCTTGACTGCCTTCTAGCCAGCTTGGTCCCAACAGGGCAAAACCTCCCATCGTTTTGATCAGACGCTTTTTCTGACGGAAGGATATGAATCAGAACACAGTAGGGCTGAAGGGGACACCTGGTCTGCAGCGCATTCCCAGAAGCAGGCATGACAACAAAGTGTGTTGAACAGCAGCTTCCCATCATGAGCCCCTAATTTGCACATCCTGAAAACTTTCCAAAATCAGGCTGCAATTTCTCAGATTTGATCTCTGCCTGAAGGTAGAAGAGGAAGTTGAGTAAAATCCCTCAGACCTTCTGAAACGAGGAGAGAATGAAAAATTGCATTTTCTTATTGTAATAAAAATTCTAACAATTTTTTTCCTCTGTAAAAGGCCACATCAAACTGCTTGAAATTTGAAGCCTGGTGTGGGTATAGCTCTCGTTACAGGACAGATCCAAAGGGAGCTGAGGTCAACAACTGTGCCTCCCTTGATTTCGCCCGGCTCTGAAGAAGACTGGACAGGTAGGCAAACGAGTCATAGAGAAAATCGTTTGGAACAGTTGTGCCTATTTTCTACTTGGGAGTTGCCTGGGAACAGGCTCAGATTGTTTGCAATGTGTCTAGGGTTTGGATGTATTCACCAAAGCCCAGCTTTGCTCCATCCTCCTCAATTTTTATTTTAGAACCTTGCTCCATGAATAATCTCCTCAAAGAAAATATCCACCAGCAGACGAAAGGACATCTTTAGGTAAAGAATTTGTAACTAAGTCATTTCTACACCGTTTGTTTTTTTATAGCTGGGTCACAAGTGGATGATTTGTCAGTATTATGCATCCTTCACGCATACCCAGTGTACCTGAGGTCCTGAAAGCTGTTAACCTTTCAGTGCCCGGCAAGGTAGAGCGCTCCTACGTGGGGAGTTGAGATGCAGCACTGCTGACTTCCCACCCAGCGAAGCCTTTGGTGGGACAGAGGACTGACCTCCACGTCTCTAACCCCTGGGCCATCCTTTCTCTTGACATTGGACCTCCAAGGTCTGTCTTTGTTAAATTCTACTTCAAGTGGTTTAATTCTGTTTTCTCGCTGGAGGAGGGTTTAGAAAAACAAACAAAACATCTTAGCAATGTGAATATTCACAATTAATGACAAAACTCTAAAACAGGAAGGTCATTTCTTGGGGAGGGAGACTGGTATTATTTTGAATGAAGGAAAGAGTGCAAAGATCTTGCAATATTTGCTGTAAATGGGTTGTTATGGTGAACATTCCTGTCAACAAGTTCATTAGCTCAGAGATCCACGAGTGAACAGAGACCAAAAAATATGTTTAAAAATTCAAGAACAGATTAATGGACAATATTTTGCAATCTTTGTCTAGCTCTGCTTCTCACTGAGAATTAGCAACTTTACTCCAGGCCAGATTCAAATAGTCTTACTCATGCAGAGCAGCACCATGTTTTATGAGTAACCCTAGTGATATTTAGGGCTGTTTTTTGGAATAAGATTGGAATCAAAGAAAGACAGTGGGAGGCATGGGCTGAATCACCTTGATTAATAAGTGTAAGATTGTTGGGTTTATGTGTGTCTATATAAATAAACATAACAGGAATAAGGAGGGATGTCTGGATTGACAGGCATGTGAGGGAACTCAGAAACATCTTTTTGCAACATACAACAGACTCCTCTTAACAGAAGAGGACAACACCCGAAAGTTACTTAACATCAGGAAAAGAGGAATTCGCACCTTCAGAAACAATAGAAGATCAGGCCATTTTGCGGGTTTTACTCTCAACAGTTCTGGCTGCTGCCTGTGATATTACATAAGGTCTACGCTGCTCTTCATAGAAGTGATGGATGAAGTTTTCAGAGCTGCCCAAACACCTTGAAAGCATATGGTCCATTTTCCAAAATAATAGGGTCTTTGGGATTCTAAATCCCATTGAATTTCAGCACTTCTGGGAACGGTTTCATTAGCTTCTAAATCAGCGTGCATGTTCCAGTTTGTTGTGTTCCCCATTCCATTTTATCTCAGGACTCCAGCCATCACCATACATTAATAACAAGATCATCAAAATGCGGTATTAAAAATCAAAAACACAGTTGTGCCTGACTGCTTTGTCAAAATGCCTCCAAGACCCGTCGTGGACTCCTGACGTTAACCAGTGAGCAAGGAAGGAACCAATTCAAAGCTTGCTGATGTAAAGGAAAGTCCACTCATTTCTATGGACTTCAGCGGGGCTTGGATCAGGCCCTGGAAGAATAAGGATGACATAAAAATAACATGACGTCTGCCAGATTCACCAATATGCTCTGATGTTTTGCCCGGCCCAATGATGCAAAGCAGATGGAGCCTACTGACAATCCTGGACCACTTCAATCACTTATTCTGTCTCTCGGAGTAGTTTTCATCAGACGTTTTATTCATGGCATAAATACATTTATCTCATTAGTGCTTCTGCTACAGTATTTCAGAAGAAAGATCACCACTTTTTAGCTTTATCAGAGGAAAGGTTGCCATATTTTATCAGTTGGTGACTACCAATTTTCAACGGGGTGTCTAAGATGCTTATTAGCAAGTCTCCGAGTTTTGCTGTACTTATGTGGGGCTTGTAATTAATTTGGTTTAGCTGTCTTTGTCTGCCGTACTACTTTGGCCCAAGCAGATTGCACAATTGAGCAGTTTCACAGTTGCAGGCTCAAAGAAGGCATTAGGACAATTATTCTGCAAAATAAAAAGCTTATCTTTAAGTTTAAGCACATGCTTAAATCACATCAAAGCTACCACAAATAAATATCTATACATTTTGCTGAATCAGTGCCAGAAGATGCATTTAAAAGAAACTAGTCCACCGAGAAAATTATCCCGCTCTGTCTCTACCCTCTCCTGCCTATTGCCACACAAAAAGGGGCTAAAATCCACAGGGGAATACTTACACGTGAGGAGTTTGTGCACTCAGTGTCTCAGAAAACAGTCAAGGCATTGCCCTGTCTAATATTATATGCCAGTAACGACCAAGAAAGACGTAATACAGGCTGGGCTTTTAGTATGCATGATTATAATAAATATAGGCATTAATACACATTAAAAGTTGCTGAATGACTGAGAACTTAAGTAGATTGGATGATGTCCCTCAAAATGAAATAAACTATATTTGGCTGGTAATTCATTTCTTCCGAGATGTTTTCTGCTTGACTCTGCACATATTCCTCATTGCAGAAATAACTTGGGTGATTGCTGCCTGCCTCTAACCTCAAGCCAGCTAACCCGGGAGCGAGCATTAGTGCTGAAAGCCCAGATCTAAATTTCCATATCCCCACCAGACGCATCTCCACAAAAACGTCCCAAACTACCTGGATAATGGCTGCACTGCTCAGAGCTTGCTCCCTGCCACATGGACCCGAGCGCATTCACACCACGCAAGAGTTGAATTGGCCCCCGATGTAAGAGCCGTCTTGCACACGTTTGCACCCACGTTTCACAGGCGTTTCCAGTCCCTGTCCTGCTCGTCAGAGCTGAGCGTGGCTTGGTGTGTCTCCTCTCTGGAGGGACAATCTGCTGCCAGCTACAGCACAGATGACACACAGGTTTTGGCACGCATATGACCACGCTTGAGCGCATGAAGGGATAAGGGACAACATACAAATGCACGAGATCAGGCACAACACTCACGCGCAAGCCTGGGTTGCCTCTAAAATGAGTATTTGCTTTACAACGATCATTCACATTTTAGAGGTGAGAACTGACTGCATGCAGAAGGGTAGGTAAGGCACTGAGATGGGACATGCCACACACACCTTGGCCAAATGGCTTACACCGAAACTCTATTCCTGGCTGCAGCAAAGGTCTTGCTGATTTACAAAGGCAAAAATTTAACCCTTTGTATCCAAATTCTCCCTCTGAAGAGAAAGGATTACAATACTTGTTATATCTCACTTGTTGGCTCTCTGGACTGTAAACGGATCAGAGGCAGGAACACAGCCCGACCACAGTTAAGTCCTAGCCATGGCTGAAGTGTTACACATCGTAACTCTTCCTCCTTTGGACTGAACTGCAATTTTGCCATGTCTAATTTCGTCCTGTTGCTCCTAACGTTATAGCACTTGGCCGTACTTCCTCTCCCCTCCATTCTGTTTATTTGTAGAAAGGAAGAAATGCCACAGGATAATGGTTTCGTGCTGCTACATAAAGGCTAAGGCAGAGTCAAGATATTGGTGGAAAACAAATAGTGAGACAAAGCTGAGATGTTTATTTTCCTGTCGGGGCGCAGTGATGCTGAGATCATGTCTTATCACAGTGCATTTTAACTCTGCTGCACCAGTACCACCACCTAGACCCAATCAACCAGTGGAAGTCCAGCTCCTCAGTCTTTTGGGCAGATTTGAAAGTCCTAGTCTTGGGTACTTCACACAAGACGCGATGTAGGTGCAGTGAATAAATGGTTGAAATACAATGGAGCTGTCCTAAATAGACCAGCAGAGAGGCTCTTTACTACGTGAACAAGCAGACCATTAGCAAGGGACCGGGATGCATTACCTCCATGTAAGCTAACAGCATGGTCGCTACCTCTAGGAACTCACCAATTCTGAGGGAATCCAGCCGGGAGAGCGATTTCCCGTCTGATTTCCTACAGAAATCTCTCTTCTGGTTTCCACTGTGCCCGGTCCCACTCCTGGGAACTATGGAGAAACAAGAAGAACTTCAGGAAAACACCTCTATGTGACAGCTACGCTGCGGTCTCTGTTCAATTTGAAAGCAAGTCCTCGGCCCCAGATGCCTCAGTGACTCCTGCTTCATGCCCTGGCCCAGCCGTATTTATATATCTTGTTTATTTTGGGAGGCAGAATATATTTTACAAGTTTTGCATGACCTTGGGTGAAGCAGCCTCCTCCAAGGTTCCCCCATCCAGACACGACTATAAAACAACCGTCCCCATTTTCCACGAAGACTCTGCCCAGCAGTAAGAAAAGCGCTATCAAGAGATTATTCAAAAGCTCTTAGAAACAGCCACTGGGGTAGATTTAACAGGCAGCAACGTCGAGACTGTAAAACATGTTTGATGGAGCATTTTACACCGCTTTAAATTTGGAATTCTTTGGAGAGCGTCTGAGGGTTTTTCAAGAAACAAACACAACCCTCATCCCCCATGCACATATACGTACACACAAAAAGCTCCTTCACCGCACGGGGAGCCGGCATCCTGAGACTCTGACCTCAGCTCACTCCTCGACTTTATCAATCACGTTATATAATCAGTGCAGACTGAACAGCATTTGGAAAGTGGGCTGGGTTGGGTTTTTTCTTTCTTTTTGGTTTTTCTTTTTTTTTTCTTTTCCTCTCCCCCCCATCTAGGGTATTCGAGGAAGAAAGACTCTAGCTGGGACGTGGCTTGGGAAGGATCTAATGAGAGCTCTTAGCTCGCTAAAATGAGGTGCTGTGGCAGTATCTTAATTGGAGGTTTGGAGATTTCCTTCCCCTGGGGTAGATTCTCAGAATATTTTGAGGTTGTCTCTTTGGAAATGTATAATGAAAAGGTAGTTTTGCTGCTTCACATATTCTTTGCGTCCTTGCCTCTCAGTAATCAAGTGAGAGCTAAAACCACCGGACAATATTACAATTACAATGTCCAAATTACAATAGCACAAATCGGCGAGATGCTCAGCGTCAGCACCCCAGCAGGCACAGCCCCCCCGAGTCCTGCAGCTGGGGGGAGCGAGTCCCACCGCCTCCACTTTCACCCCAGCTCCACGCCGTTACCAAACCCAAACCTCCACACTGCTTGCTGGAGGAGCCAGCAGCCAAACGTCCGTTCTCTATCCCCGTGACACGTTCACAGGAAAACCGAAATAAATTGGCTGAAGACGAGAGATGTTTTGACTAATTTTCGCAGCTCACCCTCACTTCGTCCTTTCCCTGCACATCCATTCACAGCCACTCCGAACCCTTCCCGAGCCTCATCACTCAACTTTCTCGGCTCTCCGCGCTCACGGCTTGGTACGATGTTTCCCACACACTCCCTGCACTCTGAAAACAGACTTTGCTTGAAGTCCGTGCTCCAGCCTTATCAATGGCGAGGAGACTAACCGCATCTCAGCATTCAGTGCTTCATTAGCGGCTTTCCCGAAGCAGGGATCCCCTTCACCGTGAGCAAAGTGCTCACAGTTTTAATCTGGTGGCAGCTGCCTCAAATTATGTACTGCTGTATTTCAACCGACTGCAGATTGATTTCTCTGCTTAGCTCAATTCACCACACGTTAACACACAAATTAACAACCGATACTTAAAACATGCCCTCTCCGTAAAGCCACCACTAATACTGTCAGTGCGGGCAGCGGGAGTGATGCTCGCTGCAGAGCGACACAGACCTCTAGCAATCCTGCTTAGATCTTGTAGTTTATTATACAGTTAGGGATACGTGATTACTGCAGACAAAACAAAATCAGAGCCAGAACTTCACTTAAAATCTCCAAATATCCAGATCTTTATTATGACTCAAAGAAGTTTGACTAATTCCATTGATTTTAAACACATTCTTTGTTACTTCCTTTCAGCTGGAAGCACATACACAGAGGAAAAAACTCTTCTGATATACTCGCAGCCTGACCTAAGTTGTTCTTACAAGATTTCCAATTTCTGTTCTGCATCAAAGACATGTATTATCCATGAGCCATCAGCAGGGACAGAACCCAAGACTTCGAGCAATAAAAACCACAGGGGTTTTTTGCTATTGAAGCTAAAGGACTAAAAAATGGGGTAAATCCTTACAGCTTCCTCTAGGTGCTAGAAATGAAAACCTTAACCACTGCAGATACTGATGACTATAGGGGAACCTGAAGCATTTAACTAATAGATTCGGTCACTATATTACATCAGTCATCCTTATTACAAATGGGTTTTTCACTCAGGTCACTGGGAGTGGTCCAAGATCATGTAGAGGTGTAAAATTGGACCCTTAAACCAGGCATGGGTCCTGGGAGGTCACACTGCTGTCTCCATTTTACGGGTGAGGAAATGTAGGTACACATCTGCAATTACCGTTTTGGATACTTCTCTGGACCAAGGTGAAATTCTCACCCTTCCAGTTGAGTTTATTGTCACAAAACCCCAACAATGTGGCCTTTTTGTTTGGTATTTCTGATTTCTTGCTGCCTTTGCACACTCTGTTGCTTCCCAGAAGCACCACCTTCACCCGCAGCAGAGCACCCACCTTGGCAGCAGCTCCGCCTGCGCCGGGCCACCGAGTCCCCCGCTGCCAGCCGGCAAGGTGATGAGCAGTCACCCAGCTGAGAACCTGCTCAGAGCCGGGGGGACCTGAGCCCATTTCTCAGGTCCACCGTCTCCCTCTCCTGAGTGGCCACTGATGGGACCTCTGTGCTTCAGCCGTATGGACCCGATGGTCCTTCATTTCTCCCGATTTTTACGTTGCCCATCTAGATGACACTCTTCTCTTCCCCACTTTTGTACAGCAGCGGATGAAATGAAACTTTAATGTCAGCTGGAGCCCTTTGGCGCTATTAATAAAAACAACGATAATAACAAGGGAGGTTTGCAAATTAGCAACCCTTGCTACAAACAGAGATACACCCAATTTAGCACAAATCATCACAGGCTCTTGCCTGCTTAGTGGCTATTTTAATCACTGGTGACTAATGCCTGTGAGGGCTATTCCAGGGTTTGACGTGCCTCAAACACAAGAAAAAAGGAAAATCTTGTGGGGAGAGAGGGGAGAGGAAGAGGGTGAGAGAAGGAATTGGCTGAAGCCAAAGGTTCATCACCAAAAAGCGTTCAGCTCATACCACCCATTTCGCTACCGTTGCTACTGCATTTGCTGGGGTCACTGGCTAATTCGCCTCTGAATAACAGCATCGTTTCTCTTCTTTTGGTGCAAATCTAAGAAAAACAGTCATGCTCTGGAATACAAACAAAGGCTACCTGTCCCTTCCTTGGTTATGGAAATAGGGGTCAGCCTTTTTATTTTCGAAAGGGGCAGAGTAAAGGAGCTGGAATGCTGTTTGGCACACCACCAGAAAGGAAATCTCTGCTTAAATATTTGACAGGAAGAAGAAAAAAAAAAAGAGAGGAGAGGAAACAATGCAAAGGGGGGTGGGGAGAGGGAACTTTTGTTTCATGCCGAGGAAAAGGGCTGCACAGCAAACGAAGCCGCGGCTCACCTCTGCACCAGGCAGTGCTGCGCTCCGCCTTCACAGAGTGGGCTCCTTTTGGTCAGACCAGCCCAATTCTTTTTTCCATCCTGGCTTTCTAAGGACTAAAGAAGTTTTCCTAGCTGAGTAAAGCTGAACAAAGAGCCACCGAGCACCAAGTCCGTCAGACGAGGCACAGGCATTTACCTAAGCCATACTGATCTTTTTTTCCTGGAGTAGGTTAAGGCTTACAAGCACTTGCACCCATCTGACAACGTTCAGATCACATCAAGTTGCACTTTGAAAAAAACTTTCTGAAAAAGTTTTGAAAAAAAATTTGAATTTAAAAAAAAAAAATTGCAGGGGACAAAAAAAAAGACATTCTTTTGGAGCTAAAGGGTAAGACAATGTTTGATAACGCGAGTGACCCAAGTAGGATTTGGCCTACAGCATCTAACCATCATCATTATTTATCTGAAGGCCATCAAAATAGGACACCAGGACTTCCACTTTCTCTGCTGTACTTCATCTGACCAACCAGCAGCATAAAAGCCCTTTACTCGGGTCATGCCTGGGTAGAAAGCCACCGCTGAGTACCCAACACCACTTCCTCCAGTACCTGCTAATTTCATGACAGCTGAGGAACCCCATGAACTCTCCAGGGCTAGGTGGTAGAGATGCAGCAAAGTAAAAAGACTGGCAGACAAATATTGCAAATGGTAGGACAAGAGTTCAAAAAAGTGCAGCATCCCCTTCCTGTCCTTTGAGGGCTAATGTGCAGCATAGCTTTTAAACGGAAGATGTGGGGAGACAACTCCAGTTGGCTTCTCCTCTCTATTACAGCATTGCAAACACACATATATGTTGTGGCCCTGTAAAATCCTTACGTTCACTCAGGTCACTGCAGGTTTAGTTTTACAATGTTGGGAGGCTCCAAACAGGACTGATCATAAACAGCTGCTTCTGTTTTTTACTAAGGGGGAAATCTTTTTGGTTTATTGCTCTTGTGGCTACTGAGTACTAGCACTGGAAAGCTAGTCATCTAAGTTGCCTTGGACCTATTTCTCAAAGTCTTTTTTTTTTCAGTACATGTTTGTTTACCAGTGTGGCTCCAGATTGTTGGCTAAGATCTGTAGACCCCTGGTGTAGCTACAGGAAATATTTCTAAAGTGTTCTTTTTCTGAGAAGTCTGCAGCTTAAATAACCATCTCTTTCCATGAGGTTTCTGCATCAGCTAGTGGCACTAGAAGTGCTTTCTCTCTCCTTTCCCTCCTCTCCACCTCTCTGTCCTCCTAAGACATATTTTGGAGATATGGAAGGTATCACCTCTGTAGATGTTGGTATCTCGGAGCTGTCTCCACTCACAGTTTGGCTCTGCCACACGACAAGTTCAGCTTTCACTCTTGCAATTCTTGAGCTGTTTCACTTGGCTCTTCCAGTTGTTACTCCCCGTATATTTTTCCTCAAACAGTAGAGATGACAGCTGCCTGCGTGTACTTGTACTTCACAGATCAGACATGAACCTCCTAATGAGACAAGAGGAGGAACTGGAAGTTCTGTGGGTGGCCGCGGTTGGGAAAGTTCACACGTTCAGGGATGACCTCTCCAGGAAAACGTACCCTACAGCTTGTTCTGGCCTGCAACGTGCCAGGTACTCCTGAGTACAGCCTCTTCTGCGGTCACTCCATCCTTGGCCAGATTTTCAGAAGAACTCAGTGCACTGAGACGTGGTGTTTGTGGTTTCATAAAAGGACCCTTTAGAAACCTGGCCTGTATTTGGGTGCAAAGAGGGACTCTCTTGGAAATCTGGTCTTAACAATCATGGAGAACGCTGGAAAAACTACTTTTGCTTCTTTTGACATGAAGTGTGACTTCTGCAGGTGCTGCAAGCTCTGATTTAGCTGTTTCATTGAGGCCTGTGCTCTGCAAGGTGATGACAAAAACTCAGATATCCCTTTTTTTTTTTGCCATCCAGAGATGCAGGGGTTCCACGCACAGAACCGTATCAAAACCAGGAGGTTCCAGCCCTAATTCAGCTGAACTTTCAAAGCTGCTTGGAAACCTCATTCACACTAAACTTTATGGGAACTGGACATCCAAATTCCCTAGGTGGCTTTGCAAAACACAGCTGTTACTAATTGCTGTGCAGAAAGGTTTGGGGAAAAGATTTTGATCTAGAAAAGGACAGAGAGATTTCAATGCCAAAAAAGCTTTTGCAATAGATCCTCACATGGTATCCGCAGAGCCGATTCTAGGCTACCTCTTCAATGAAGTAAATGGAGCCATTTTACAATAGCTAATCCTCTCTCTGTGACTCTTCATGTGCCTGCAGAGGTTATAAACTAAGTGGGAGAAAGAATTTCTTTTGCAGAGTTTCTAGTAATCCCTGCCACTGCAAACTATGGGGCTGAAAGGTTGAATAAATCAAAACGACTGATGAACAATTCACGCCCAACTCATTCCCATTGAAGAAATTGTCACATTCCATCAGTGAGGCTGGTAAAATCTGTGACCATCTCAACCCTTATCAAGCCTTAATTTCTTCTTCCTGTTTTGGCAATAATTTAACGTTAAAGGTCACAGAGCGAAATGCTCAGAGTCAGGAAACGGAGGAGTTCTGATTTGATAACAACATTATTTAGCCCCACGAAGCCCCACTTGGTATTTTCTCCTCCTTTGTTCCTTTTCAAGACCACGATCCATCTTCCACTGAAGACAATGGGAGTGTTTCCACTGAATTTAATGAGACTTGGATCAGGCCCTAAATGTCAGTATTACTCTATTAATATTTATGCTGTTGGAAGTATGTCAGAAAATATACAGGATGTGCAGAGTGGCTGAGTGAGCTATGAGAATCATAAATTTTCCTGACTTAGTAATTTCTTCACAAATCCTTAACATTTCTAATCTAACCATGGTAATAATAAAATAGCAGGATTCTAACCTTCTCCTCTTACTGTACAAACCTTTCTCCACCGTAAGCTGTCTGAGTTGGCTCCGGAGCTGAAAAATCATCTGCATTGCAACTCCCTATCTAGCTCATGTCTAGTCTCTCTCTCTCTCTGACACACATATAAAAAAAATAAAACTGTTATTTTAGAAGTTGCACATTAAGTGGTCAAAATTAAAAGGCTCTCAAAACCAACAAGCTGTATGATTTAGAGTCTTTAAAGTTCCTTAGCTTAGCAGCCTTCACAGCCTTCAAACGGGGGGAGCTGAGGAACTAAACCTGTTATTGCAAGGCCCCCACAAATATGACAAGTGGCAACCACTCTGAGAAGGTTTCTCCAGGCTGTTTTACTTGGGGTTTCCTCTCGATGGGAGGAAATGGCCAAGTAGTGTGGCAACAAGGGGAGCCTGCTAGCTTGCCATGGGAATGCCTGTCACTGCAGGGTGTGTGGCAACCACAGCAGTCAGACCCTCTTTGCGCAGCTGCTCCAACCTCCCCGTCGCTGGAGAAGCGATAGGCAAAACAGTCCCAAAGGCCTGGAATTTCTGTTTCCCTTGAATAAGTCCCCAGACGGTTGGATTCCTCCCTGCCTCGCCGCCCCTTCTCAGCGGGCAGTGCTTGCCTGAGTGGGTGGAGGAATGCGGGCAAGCTCTCAGCATAATAGTCAACTGACCACCAGAGCTGTAGAGTAAGGTCACTGGGGAAAAACAGTCATTGAAGAATGCGGCTGAGCTATGCCCAAGCTATGCGGGAGGAGGCTTTGTCTCCTTTGGCATGCTGAGCCTGGCCAGGGCCACAGACAGGATGGCAAGGGGCTGGGAGGCACTGAGAAATGGGCAGGATCTGCTCTGAAGAGATGACCTGGAAGGGGTGGCTTAGCTATCTACGGGTTGGTCTAGATTGAAGCGTAGTGTGAAAGAACATGGAAATTACGTACAAATGAGCTAGGTGGAACCCCAAAAGATTAATACAAGGTAATTCTGCAGCACTGTTGGAGATATGCTGCTTCCAGGATCCAGATTAACCCATTGCAGACTTAAAAATACACTCTGAGTTAAGAGGCTGAATCACACCATGGTTGAGGTGGAAAGGGACCTCTTGAGGTCATCTTGTCCAATCCGCCTTGCTCGAGCAGAATCACCTAGAGCAAGTTGCCCAGTACAATATAATGAACTTCAAGAGAAAGCTGTTCAACATGCCTAACTGTCTCAAAAAAATCCAGGAGACTTTCAATGGCCATGAGACACTTGTGCAGTATCTAGCAGTCACTTCAGGGAAACGGGGACACTGCCACATGTTCGGAGAGCATGGAAGAAATCGAAATGAAAAAAGCTCTCTGTAACCTCCTCTCAAGGGTACCAGAAATAGAACATAAGCACATTTCTATATCCCAGCTTGATATTTCAACCACCTTTATCATCTCTCAAGATCCCCCATTTGTTTCCTCTCTAAATCTTTAGCTCTCCAACCTCAAAAGCACAATCTTAAGAACTCATCAGGAGAAGAACGTGGGCTAGGCTGGGAAGGGTGGCAATGTGGGGAAAGCCACCAGCAAATGTGCCTTTGCACATTACTCTGTTTGTACCTTGCAGATTAAAACTCCCTCCTCAAATCAGCATCCTTACTCTCAAGATTATCAGACCTCACCATCAGGACAGCCAGTTTCCTTCCCTCCCCAGCATTCAGCAGCTCGAAGGGTAGATTTCTCCTTATGTGAGCCGAAACACGTGCACCAAGCTATTTTTTCCAAGCTCAGCATTATTTGTTGTTTAACTTGCCCTAGGAGTACCTTAGTTTATTAAGTGAGGCAAGGTTTGAAGGCAAAGGTAGTATCTTTTATTGGATGAACTGATACTGCTGACCTTGCCACAAACCTCTCCTTGCTTACAATCATAGACAATCACAGCTACAGCAACGCTTCTAGGACAACTTGGCTTATCAAAGCAGTCCCACAGTTCGCTGTGAACAGAAATATCGCACAAACCAACTTTTTCTACTGGACCCACAAAAGAGAGCTCTATCTACGGAGCCCTGGATTTAGGGAAACAGAAAAAACAACCAAACTGGAGAAAAACACTCTCTCTCTAATCCAATATCCTACCTCCAAAAGTGACCAAGATCAGATGCTTCAAAAATGCCAGAAAATCCACATCTGGGTGGATTTTCTTTTGTATCTGGGTGGTGATCTGTTCCTAGGGGCAGTTTCCTCTGCTCCTGTGAAGCCAGCAGTCCAACTTCTCAGCTTGAGCCTATCAATCCAAAACCCCAATTCTGAAGGATCCATTCCTTGAGGGACATTTTTGTCGGTGCAAACATGACAGTCCCAGACCATTTCTCGTGTTACTAAACAGCAGTCTATGCAAAAACAAAATCTAAGCATTGAGGCTGGGATTTTCATCAGAGCATAAAAGATTTCAGACACCGAAACTCTCGAGATGCTGGGCAGCTCACATCAATACGGTCCCTTTGATATTCCCACAAAAACAGCTTTTGCAACATTACTTTTAATTTCTGACACTATAGCAGAGCAATCAGTTCCACAATGCTTTCGGACGGGTGTTTTATCACTCTGGTGATGGGTGAAAGGGCAGGAAGCAGAGGGACAGGATGGAATTTGGAGCATGACCCAAGTCCTGCCAGGACACAGGGGAGGGATGCTTTCTGAAAAAAGAGAAGCTTTGCCATGGGGGAAGTGGGCTGCCTTGCCTCCATATCCTGTGGATCCAAAGTTCCCCCCCTGAGCGTGACATCTCTTATGAAAATATGCACGCAGACTTCTCCAAACTGCTTCCCGCTCCACTCCGGCAGAAGGGCCAGTTCTTGACAGCCTGAGTTTTTAGCAGAAATAGGTCTACCCCTGCCACTCACACCGTGTTAGTGCAGTGGAAACGAGGGGAGAATTGCGCCTAGTATTATGGTTTGGCTGGAGATTTCCTGGGGAAATCTTCGACAGGAAGAAAATAAAGCAGTTGATGAGACAACGTGTGTCACAAAGTATCAGCTCTCCTGACGGCTTGAAACCAAAGATTCAAATAATGGCAAAAACCCCACAATGGTTCCTATCATCTGGGCATGAAGTTTTTCCTTCTTTCTTCTACAGTCAACATTTCGTTTAGGAGAAAGACCTCAGACCAGTCTTCCTCACGGCATATCTCTTAAAAGATACTGGCGCTTCACAAAAACAATCTTTGGTCTTTTTCCTCTCTTTTTTTCATGGAAAATTGTAGTTTTATGGATCTCATTTTGGAGCATCTTACAAGAGCTTGACTGAGAAAGCATTAAAAGCCCTTCAGAAGTCTTGGGTAAAACTAAATCAAATTTTGAGAAGTGCTTATGTGACTTGGGTTAGTATTTCAGCTCCTACAACAGTTTATTGCTTATGAAAAATATCATTCTCCTTGAAGTGTTCTATTTAATTAAAACTGCTGTTTTCAGCAAGAATAGTTTGGAATTGCCCATTGTAGCATAGAAGGCCAGATTACTAAATAAGTCATTTATTTCTTAGTTGTTTTGGAGCCCATCCTCTCTAACCATTCACTAAGTATTCACTGAACTTCCCTGAAGTCCTTATCAGGCCTGAAATTATGAAAAAAACTTTAAATTTGAGGAATTTTTACCCAGTTTTCAAACTTGTGTTGAGACGAACTCAGCATTTACACTCACTCTGGGCCACCAGTAGTTCTTTCAGGCACTTTTTTTTTGTTAGAAAACGTAATATGCTAGGAATTTAAACAAAGGTGATGTATCAGCAAATGACCCTCAGACAGTGTGATCTCATCTCCCAGCCACTCAACATTTGGGAACAGGAATGAAGTTTATTGCCCTTTAGCAACAGACCAACAAAGCAGACAATAGTTAAAATACCCATACCATTTGAAACACAAATATATCTTCTCAAATCTGCCACCTCCCTTCCTCTCCCACCCCACAGAAGATAGAAATGGACTATCTGGCATCTAATAAAAGTTCTGTGAAGCAAGAGGAGGGACATAGGCAATCATTTTTGGTTTAGACACTGAGTCTAAACTCAGCACCTAATTTTTCAAGCAGGAGAGTACCACCAGCATCATAATAAGCTCAGTTACAATCTGAGCAAGCCTTTGGGAAGTTCTTACGAGGGCAGCTGGAACCACGTGGCCCCAAGGGCTCTTGCTCAGGAGAAAGCAAGTTCAAAGCCCTCAAGCCTGGATGCAAACCTGGCGTGTGAGCTGGTGACCCAGTTTCGCTCCTCAGCCTGCATTTGCTGTTTTAAGCACTTCAGACCAGGGATTGTCTATTATTGCGTATGAGATGGAAAGCACCCAAGACAATGGGATCCTGATCTCTGTTTGGGCATCTAAGATCTTTCATAATTCAAGTCAAAAAATAAAAGTTTTCCTGCTGTTTTTGAGACTCTGCTTCCGTTCGGGGCTTGAACCTGGATAAGTAGGGGTCCAGATAAATAACTCAAACAAGAAAAGAAAAAAAACAGTAGAACTAATGAAACTTGGTATCCGACATACTTGCTGGGCCCAGGAAACTTTTCCCATGGCTGAGATTCTTCCTAAGATCTTCTCCCTGTGTGATTTTTCGTGTCTGAGTACATGCCGAGATTCACACCCATTAGTGCGACCTGTCTCCTCACCAGCTCTAAATTTCATTATATTTGTAGAAACCGGATTATCCTTGAGATCTCTACCCCCTTCCCAAATTAGGTTGAAACCAGCTAAAGAGTCCTGAGGAAGGAGATGGAGGGACAAGCAGGAGCACACGTTCACACACAGAATACATTTGCATAAAGCTTACTTCCTTAGGAAATTGGCTAGAAAAACACGCAAAATACTTTCTCAGCTCTTGGATGCTGGGATTACATCTGGCCTGGTTTGCCTACATCCACCAGCCAAAGCAGCAGGGTTATGAACACACCCACTAATGCACACCACAAGAAGTTGTGCCTGGTTATCTCCTTCAGAGAGGGGATCAGGCCACGGAAAGCTAAGGCAGATGTAGAAAATAAAGAGTGGCCTTACTAAGCCAGACTGAAAGTTCATCTGGCTCAGTTATCTTGTCTCTAGCAGTGGCCCCAATAGACACCCAAGGAGGAATAAAGTTCAGCAGACATATTTGATACTTTCCTCCGGTGTCCTCTTCACTTCCAACAATTTTTGTTCAGCAACTCCTTGAGAAGAATGCAATCGCTATGCACCCAGCCATCTCTACGGATTTCTCTTCGACAAAATTCTTCCCTTGAACTTACGTAAACTTATAATTCAGAAAAGTTTGCTGGGATACGAAGTTTTGCTGGGTTTGCTGAAGACATGGGCCCGTTCCAAAATGTAGCTCTTCAGCTTGCTCACTTCTGAAGCCTTGGCAAGGAAGCAACGGCTACCATGCCACGTCCCAAATCGCTCCTGCTCTCCTGCAGCGCACCAGAGAACAACTCACAGGCAGCACAGTGCAGAGCAGTGTTAACAACCCTCAAGCTGGACTGGGCTGGGAAGAACTAAACCTACAAAGTCTTTCAGACGCTAGACAACTTATGAAGATAAGAAGTCTTGCCCTTTTGCATTTAAACTGTCTCCCTGGATTAGATAAACTAAACCGGTTAAAGGATTCTCATCTCAGCGTAGGCTGCACCTATGAAGGGTTTTCCTGGCTGGTCGAGACTGCGGCTCCCTGCTGTACTTGAACTCGCGTAACCAAGCGAGTAAACCTCTGGAGCGGAGACCTGGCTGCGATTCAGCCAAAACGCAGACGTGAGCTCTGAGCAGGCGACTGAGCACCTACGTTTGCTTTCTGCTTGTTTTCCACAAGCCTCTCCCCAGACAGGGCTCTGACCCAATTCCCACTGAAGTCCACAACGGCGGCCGACCGGCTTTAGGAGCTGGATGGCACCCAGCGCCTGGCCGAGTGAAACGCTATCTGCTGTCCCACAGCTCCAGGCCTCCTGCCCCCGCAGCTGAAAGCCACCAGGACCTCTACATTCCCCCCCAGCTTAGCGGGATGACCAGCGCCAGCCCTGGCGCAAACACAGCTGCTCAAATCCAATGTCACCATTCACGCAGGGCGTGATTGCCACCGTCCCCTGGCACCCTGACCTCTCCCTCCCAGCCAGCTGCAAGAGCATGCCGCATCTTGTGCCCACGTTTTCTTTCCTAAGAAAGCCCCGAGGGGCTTCTTCGGCATGGCTCGCATTGCTGGTGAACAGCTCCCTTTGGCTTCCATGTTTACATCCTTGTGGTTGTTAATTTGAGAGAAGCCTTTTATTTTAGACACACACACCCCCAACTCCCTCTGCAGGGGGGGAAAAATGTGACCTTTAAGATTGTTTATACCAATCAACAAGAAGCCCTCGCGCTGCCGGATTCCAAGAAACACGAGACCATCTTGGAGCTTGGAAGAGGGAGGGGAGCACGGGCGAGGAGCGGGAGCAATCAAGGTCAGGAGTTCACAGACAGGATAAAGCAGAAGGCAAGGCGAGCAGGCGGGGTGGCAGGGCATGCCCTCTCCATTCAGAGAGGCAAGGCGAGCGCCGGCAGCTCCATCGACGATGTGCGGCAGACCAGCCTCGCGGTGTGGGGAGCCGACGTCCCGAGGCGACGCGAGGAACGAGCTGGTTGTGGTGGCCTCGGAGAACGAGGGTGGTCGTTTCTTCCTCACAAATCCCTCGCGGGTCTTCTCCCAGGCTCGCAGCATTTCACTGAGGACCAAGAGAGATCCAGGACAAGGAGAAATTATTACAGTCCAGTTTTGCACTCTGGTACCCACTGTGATGAATAAAGTGGTTGGACAAGACAAGGAGGAAGATGAAAATATTTTCCTGCTGTTGAATGCAAAAGTAAATAAATAAGTAAACAGACCAGCATTCAAATCCAGGAATTTCTTTTCATTGCCAGCATCAGCCTTCAAGGGAGTAGCACCACAAATCTTTTCCTACCATTGTACTGACCCAAATGAGCAAAGGTTGTGGCTTCGGGGATCCAAACTTCAAGTGTCCTAATAGGCAGAGGAAGCGCTGGCAGCTCAGGACTGGCACAAAACCCACGGGTGCCTTGTGCACAAAATGCCAGTACCAACAGCTGGGAGGACTTGCTCCAACTTCAAAGGCGGCAACACCACTATCTCAGTAGGTTCAAGACCGAGGCGTTGAGGGGAGGAAGAAAAAGGGCGAAGGATCAATAAAAACCACGGCAGGACAAATGCAGTGGGACAGACAGAGATGCTGTGATACAGCATACCACTTTTGGGCAGCCGGCCCAGTTCAAGGCAGGGGTTTTCAGGACAGAGGTATGTTTCTTCCTTTGAGTCCTCTCCCTAACCAACACATCACAGTGGATGTCAAATTCAGCCCCAAGGTATCTGGCACGGAGTCAGGAGTTTGACAATTTCAGTCACTTTTTTGTGGTCAAAGCTCTCTATGAATCTATATATTTACAATTATAGAACTGCGTCTTGTTCTCATTTACACTTATCTTCTCCATTGGGTTACACAATATAACCAGAGGTGGTATTTGGTCTATGCATTGCTTTTATTTTTTTATGTTGTCTGCCCAGATATATTATTTATGACCCATTAGATACATTTGTTTGTTAACTAATAAACCTCAGAAAGTATTTTTAATTAAAGACTTTTTTTTTTTAAACAATCATGTCGCCGCTCCTCTATTAGCACTCAAGGATTAAATAAGACTGTGAATAGTTGTTAACTAACAATTGGTTACTGAAACACATGGACTGAGGTTTTTGTCTTCCCATTATTGAGGCTAAAGAAACGACGCTTCTACAACCACACTGATGTTGCCCGTCTGAGTTCTCATTTCAAGGCACATGCTGAATTTTAAACCACCACATGGATTTCTCACCCATACCTTCAGCAGCGTTGGACATGCTGTGAAGGAGAAAAGCAGATGGATATCACAGCTGGCTGTGCAGACATCAAAAGTAATTCTCTTTTTAAAGACAATTAGTTAGTTGTTCTTGGGTTTTTTTTTTTTCTTTTTTTCTCTTTTTCTTTTTTTTTCTTCTCCCTCCCTCTCTTTTATTACGCAGTGCTACCACTCCAGTTTTTCTGCTGGGTAATGCAGGGCTTTGACAGCATCTGGGATTTGCGTGCTAGAACAATTACCCTGTGCAAGCCCTGCACAGCTGCACTGCTGGTGGAATGACGATTGTACTCACTTTCCTTGCTTGACCAAACTACCAGAAGTCCGCTCATGAATATGAGCCTGGAGTAACATTTGTAGGCTAAGGTCAGTCATGTCATCTCTGATACTTATGGCCATTCATCTGCCAACATGCTGTCTGCAATCTGAAGCATGCTTCTGTTTTATTCCTACATTGTCTCATCGATGAAAGAAATTTCCAGGAGAGAGAGAGCTGGCCTACAGAGCCAGCAGTTACTTGTTCTTCCCTGGGTCCTGTTTTCAATATAAGTCCTTGGTTTAGGTTATTGTTTCTCCTTTTTCTTCTTCATTCATTCTAGCATTCCATCTTGCCATGCAATTGAAGCTATTCAACTCAAAGATAAAAAGGATTCATGAAAATGCTCAAAGACCAAGCTGGGTTGCTCACTGACGCGGACTCTGTGTCCCGTTTTATATGACTTGGGGAATAGTAGTTCCTCTGAGAAATTATTCTCCATTCAGATCCTCAGGAAATGTGTCCTGATTGGATACAAATGAGAGAAATGAAATGCAGATGATTCCTTTTTGGCTACAGCTCCAAGGAGGCCCACGCAGCATAGATATCTTTGGTCAGCTACCTTCTGGTTTCTTCCAACTCAAGCGTTGTTCCTACCTGCTCACGTTTGCAAGCATCGCCCATGTTTCCTCTGACAACCGCACCACCAAGTGAAAGAAACCAGGCCTCTCTGGTTTTCAAGGTCTAACTCTGTCAAAAACCTTTGAAAGTCACAGTAACTCAGTTCCAGAAGTCAGCTCATTCTTACAAATGAAAATGCAGATTCAGCCTGCCTACATATTGCCAAACTCCATGTACGCAGCGTTTCCTGTTTGCTGGCACCGGCTCTTTGGAAGTGCCTGTGCAGTAAGAAATACCAGGCACAGAGATTTAGCTGGAAATCAGCAGCGATCTCGTGAACTGCCATTTCTGCTTCTCTTGCTATTTTGACTTCTCTTACAGCATTGGAAAGTCAAAAGGAAACAACGTAAAAGGAAAGAACGCTCAAAAAAACACAGACATTGACACAGCAAAAATTGGGTTCCTCCTTGTTCCCCAAGGTACTAAGATATCAAACCCAAAAGCATACTCTTGCTATTTTAAGACAAACATTTAATGGAAAAATTTTACCCCATTCTATGATGCTTGTCCATCATACCACGAGACAGCATGTACCCCCATCAGAGGAAAGATTGTGACAGAAAGGTCAAACACTATCTTCTCTTTCACTTGTTACCCCGTCCTATTGCCCTCTCTGATTCGGTAATCAGGAGGAAACACCAGAACACCTTTGTTGCTGAATGAACCTTTTTGTTGTAAGAACAAGGATGACCTACTCACGCTCCCCCTCTATCCAAAAAGTGCCAATCTTAAAGAGACCTCCTGAAACAAACCAGTCTAAATAGAATATAAGTACATCTTAAAACAAAAACAAACCGAAAACACTCCCCCCTCAAATCAGCATAGTAATAAAACTATCCCCCAAACTGAGTTTGAATTCCCCAAAAGCAGGACGAGGCTAGGGACTCCATGGACTCCAAAGTGAAGTTCACCCCACTGTCGAGTTTGAAAGCATTTCACACAACATAAAGATGGATAGTAGCATAAAACTAATGTAAAGGTAGATAGATCAGCAGTCTGGTCCGTAGCCAAAATCTGGTTCCACCCCTGGAAACCCAAAACCGCAAAGGACTAAAGTAAAAAATGTAATGATTTATCAAAGCTACCTGATACCTCCCAAGCTCTCTAGCTCAACAATCTTTACAGCCAGCAAAGGGGCTCAGAGCTGTATCTTCTTTGTGGCCATACTCTTAAATGTCCAGTTTAGGTAAAAGAGTTTATGATTCCCAGGCTATGATGGATATCCTCGCTGCAACCACAGCTGTAAAGACACAGTCAGGATTATTTTGAGCATCCATCACCTACCCGACTTGAGCCTTGTGTCTCATCTGTCACCAAAGTAGGGGGTGCAAATCTCATTATAACCACCAGAGTGAGTCATGTGTTACAACTTCTGTGCACGTCCGTTACATTCAAGAATAACCTCCCAGCTCCTCCAGACGGGATGGCAGAGATGGATGGACATCTCTCTTTGATCTGGGGAGTTCTTCCTCTACCTCCAGTTTGTCTCCAATTGCCTCCAAGGTCATGCTGTCAGGACAGGGATGGCACCCCCCCCTTGCATATGAATCTCATCTCCCCTCCTCCAAAACCACAGTCTACACGTGTTTGCTGTTACTTCCAGATGTGTCCACAACTTGAAAGCAGTGATTTGAGAGGAAAAAAAAAAACCATTTAGAGCTAGCAGAGCTGAGTCCCCCCTCTCCTCCCTTTCCTCCAGCATCTGTCCAGATCGTCTACGCAGGCAACACCAAACAGTTCTAGGGTCTCAATAACGCACCACAGAAGAGTCTGCACGTGGATGGATTAGAGAGACAACGCAACTCCTCTTCTCCCCATTATACTTAAAGCCTCTCTCTCGGCTCACTGCTCAGAATTCACTCCTAGAGATCTTTGGCTAAAGCCCTGCTAACGTATCTAACAAGAAACCAGTTTGGTGTCCTTCCCCATGCTGGAATGAAATGGATGCCTGCAAAACAATAGAAGTGATGGCACTGACTAGAGCTTGATTGCCTCGATAGATGCAACAGCACGTACAACACTAATATATCTTAATCCTACTGTCCTCACTCATCCAACCCTGGCAAAAGGCTGTCCTGCAGACATCTCCAGCCCTGGGTCTTTCTTCAGTAGCCAGACTGGGGGTCCCTTTTGGTGGCTGGTCATGTGGATTGTGGTGGGCAGGCACACAATGTCACTTCTGTATGGTACTGCAGGCTTTGAATTTTCCCTTGAAGAGGACAGAAGGAGGAGGGAGAAAGGAGACAGCCTGACTCACACCAACACCTGGAGCATTTGCTCCCTAGCCAGAGCACCACTGACATGAGAAGGGTTCACCCCTACTTTTGGGAGTTGTTCTCAGAGCAGCTCTCTTCCCCATCAGCTGGTGACAGCCCACCCCCTCCACACCCTATGCTGTGGGAAGTTAATTTAGAAGGCAGCTTTGCCATCTGTGGACTACCCCATGCTGGGAAAACCCTCAGCTGGGGAGATCTGTTGTCTTTCCAGAGCAGCGCAAAGAAATCAGAGCGTGGGAGAGAACATGGACCTAAGAATCCTTCTAAGTCCTTCGCAAATTTCTCCATGCATCCCCCAGACTCCACCTCTTCCACCCAAAGTACCTAAATGTGTCCCTATAGTGATGTCTGCTGTTGACATCAGAGCAGACTCGCAGCAGCGCTCCTGCTGCTGCCCTCAGCTGAGTCATGACTCATGAACAAAGGGGATTTTGACCACTGTTATTTTATTATTTTCATTATTTCATTCATCATCTTAATTTCCCTCTCTCACTCCTGGCCAAAAGAGAAAGAAAGACATACACACATATACACACACACAAAAGAAAAGGGGGAAAAAAAAGAAGGGAAAAAACCGCCAACATGGTCCACATCTGGAAACTGATTTCCCAACCCCAGAACAAAGAGCTCTGAAATTGTGGCTCCAAGTCTCCTGTTTGTGTTCTGCCATTATGTAAAAAGTCCTATAATAAAATCTCATGGAGAAGAAGCCCGAGTCGGCAAGAATTATTTGGAATTTATTAGCAAACGAGATCCATTCAGAAGTTCTTATAGAACTGTACGGTGGACTTACAAAGTTATTAAGCTCGAAAAAGCTGCAGGAGCATGACAGCTTTTGGTTCCAGAAAACTTCTCCCTACAGATCAGGCTTGGCTTAAATCACTTCTTTAATCCCGGCTAAACTACTGTGCCATTTCTGTTACTTTCCATGTTCAGAAATACCACTCTTACCAAAGTTTAGTGCTGTACAGGGATAGGGAAAAGTTATGGAGACACAAAGAGAATGCTAAGGGGAGAAAAGGGAAGAAAAACAACTTAGAAATCATCATTTTTCAGCAAGGGAAATGGGGACAAACAGTTCCTAAGAAAGGTTAGGATGTCGTTTTTAACAACAGGAAGTTTCTTAGAACGGGTTAAAAATCTATTACTGACACTTTTAACAGAAAAGGATTTTGCAAGTCAACAGAAATGTTCATGTGGGGAAAAAAAATTTCAAAAACATTCAGTTTTTAATTTGAAGAACTGTAACCCCATAGCATTTCAATGGGAAAAAAAATACATGCATTGTTGAGAAATGGCACAGTGCACCCCACTGGGACAAAAAGAAAAGCGTTGTTAGTTGAGAATTGTTAGGGAGAGGACAATTATTTGAGGGCTTCAAAAGAAGATGCTCCTCTGACCTGCTTGGTCACATACAGATATGCCCAAGAGCCATGTGTACTTCAGCTTCCATTTCCATCTTGGGTCTGCTGAATGGCAGCCCAACACACTGGCACTACATCAAAAGCCAGGGCTCACGTACAGCATGGATTTGTCCTTTAGCTCCAAGCCAAAGTGATCTAGGAAGAGACACCACAACTGGATTCACATGAAGGAGGCCACATTGTCCAACAGTCTCCTGGTCATAAACCCTTCCCCCCCCTCCCTTTTCTTTGATGTTACTTAGCCGTGCTTATGTTCAGTGTTGAATCATTGGACCTAGCCTTTCATCTGGACCCTCGGGATGCGTTACAGGGATGGAAAGAGAAAGGCACCACTTAATAACACTTTCCAAGTACAAGGGAAAGGAGATTCCTGGAAAATCAGGTTAAGACCGTCCAAAAAACTTCTTCGAAGAAATGTGGCAAACTGTATATAGCTAACTATTTATGGTGGAGATGGAAGTTACCCTTGAAGGCAAGCAGCTGCTGTCCAGACAGAGGTCTTAATCATCATTCCGGTTAGTCACTGAAAACTAAATACATCATAAGTAGGTGGGAAAAAAGGGCTATTCCAAATAAACAGCCTCATTATTCTGCAGGAACTGTTCTAGCTCATATATGTTTACCTACATTTGTATTTAAAAAGACAAGGTTGAGCCAAACAATGGATCCAGAACTTGAATTCTGAAACCAGTCTTCTTTCTCCATGAGTGGAATTGCTCAAACAAGAACAGAATTGGTCAAAACATTTTTTTTTTTCCTCAAATGAACAGTGGTTTTTCTTCAAAAGAAGATTAATTTATGAGCATTTTCTTCTCCCCTCTCTCAAATTTTTCTAATTTTTCAGTAAAAAACAGAAAACAAGAAACTGTTTTTCAGCTTTTTTTTTTTTTCTCTTCATTCTTCCTCTGTTGCCTCCCTTCTCATGGCAAAACAGAATAAAAGCTGATGAGAAGGTGAGGGGGAAAATAAAGAATACTTAAACTAACAAAATATTTTCCTTTGTCTTTTAAAACTGGAAGTTCTCAGAGCTGTTTTCTGCTGCTTTTCTGAGATGGTTTCCAATTTTTGCCTTGCTTGCATTTTTACTGTAAAATCAGAAAAATGAACATTTTTTTGAGCAGTGCTCAAAAGCACTTGCAGGAAACGTATTAGGAGACGATCTGTATTGCTCCTGCCTCCCTTAAAACACCCTAGGAAACGTTCTTGCTATCTGCGGCTATGCCCAGCTCTCAAACACAGCCCAGATGTGGTCCAGAGACTCAACTCACTGGACACCACATGCTATCTGTTTTTCTGCGAAGCATTTTAATGCCAGATCTCCGAGGAGCCATCGGTCTCTGTAACACATGATGCAACGTCCCGTTACCAGACCTACCTCTGTCGTAGTTACCCTGCCCAGAGCAATGCAACTTCAGCAGAGCATACACTTAGCCTCAGGCCTCCACAGCCTCCTTCCAAAATCATCATTTCTCTCATTTATGAGCAGCAGAAACACATACTCAGCCCGCTGGTTTCCAGCCCAGAGACCCGAGTTAACCAGCTGAAGACAAGGTCTTGCGTCCCCCCATCACTTCCCTGCGCTACTTGTGTCCCTCCCAGGCTGCCAGCTCACCTCAGCATATGGCAGCGCTCTCAATTTTACCCCAACTGTTGCAACAGTCAGTCCATTTCTCACACTCCAGGTTTTGCAGTCAGGTGAAATGTACAATTTTTATTAATAAAAACATTTTCTAGCCTTCGCGCTTGCGCAGGGAAACTTGGAGATGACATCTGAACATAGTTCAAAGGCTCACAAACCAGGCAGCAGCAGTAAAGAAATAGGTACATATTTCAGCCTCATGATTTTTCACCCAGCATCACGGTTTGTCAAGACTTGACTCATGATTTTTTTTGAATGCTGCCGAGGCTGGCAGTACTGACCGTGAACTTTGAGAGGCCTCGACGATTTACTGAAAGGGAAGTGGGGACTCAAGCTCGTGACTCTGATGCCTTGCAGCGCTGCGAGAAGTCAAGTCTGTTGTGCATCTCAGCAGAGTACTGTCCCGTGGAGACAGCACGCACAAGTCCCATCTCACCCACTCTTGTCCAAGCCAGCCCTCTCCCTTGAGGACAACGTGGGGTAGAGCAATCCTCCGTGGGCGCAAAAGCAAGACCTAGTCCTGCTCCTCACAGGAATCCACGAGAATTTTTGCCTTTAGCACATTCATGGAGACAGGGTCTTGCCCAAAGCACATACCGAAGGAATGAATCTTCCAGAAATATGAATTCTCTTTGCCTCATACCAAAACATTCATAGTAAGACCAGGCGACACTCCGCAGCAAAACATTGGCAAGAGGAAACGCTAATAAAAAACTAAGACACTAAAAAACCAAGAAAAACCTCCCAGAAGAAACAAACATAAGAAGAATATGCTGCCCATTCAGTGAAAAAAATGCTAACAAATTAATGCTGTCTCATGATGATATTGAAATATTTACAGGAAGAGAGCACAGAATTTTGGCTAGCAAACGCAAAAAGTATCTATCACTACTATTTTCTGCGTAGAACAACAGGGAGAAGAAACAGGAGGAAAAGTGGGGGAGTGAGGGGAGGGTGAAAGAAAGGGGACAGAAAAGCAGGGAGAGGCATACGGATTAAGAAACTGATGCAAAAAAAAAAGAAAAAAAAAAAGGAAGCAAGGGGGAAGAGTGAGAGGGGGACAGAGAGCAGAGTTCACAATAGGAAGTTCGTGCTGCTCCCTATTTACCTGCCGGTAGCCAGATTCATTGGCATCTCCCTTACGTGACAGAGACTCCTTCACTTCCCCCACAAAAGCAGCGGATTACTAACGGAGCCTGCCAACAGCATGCACAAAACGTTAGGCTGCCCGATGGGACAACTGGGGCCAAACGAATGGAAAGAATATGTCAGTTATTAATTAATTTGTTCTATATTCATGTCATTATAGATAATTACATGACTTGGTTCCACAGCCTAAGCCTTCCTCAGCCAGTAATCCCTGTGATTCATGACCAACAGTTGCATAACGTGGCTGTCAATGACTTCATCATGTTGCATGGAAAACGCTCTCTAGATACGTACGTGCGCAGTGACTCACTTTGACACCTGTGGTTGACATTTGCAACCTGGGCCAAGCCTGTCAGTAAGACAAAGGCGCTTCTTGTGAGGTTTCCAAGCCATAAGGGTAGGTATCGAACAATGGAGCACACAGGAGAAGGCAGGAAAAGGTAGTCCTCAAATATTCAATTCATGTATGCAACAGCCGAGTGCATTGGCACAAGAAAAATACTCAAAGCAATGGCTCTTCTCCAGCAACAGCCAACGACGGTACTAAAGAAAGAGCACAAGGCATAGAGTCCATTTTGATGCCATAAGCAAGGAAAACAGAAGAAATACTCTGCACAGTGCTTGAAGACCACAAGGAGGAACATCCCAGGAAGTTCTCAAGAACCAAGACAGGCCTTTCCATTTAGAGAGAAGATGGTATTTCATAATCAAGAGTCAGCAGAGACAGCAAAGTGCTGCGGAACAGCCTGAATCAGAAGAGGAAACATTATGTAAAATAGCACTCAGACATCACTTGGGAAGAATAAACAAGATATATTGTAAATCCAGGCATGCGCGATATGGGAACTTCCAACCAGGGCCAGACACCAGAGCAGCTCTCTCAAGCCATCTCCACTCTGGAGACACACTAGAAATGGGAGCTGTGAACAGAAGATTAAACAGATGCTTTCTCCTCTCCGTTGGAGGAACTGGGACTGAGAAGGTGTTGATCAGTTTTCCCTACTCCTTCTGCAGTCGTTTGTTAAGTCTTTAAGCAAAATCAAAAATAAAAGAAGGATCTTGGAAGCAGGGTGTAGCATGAGCCCAGTCATGCATCCTGCATGAAGAAAGGGTGATGTCCAGTGTGAGCACTCAGGGAAACGTTTTCACTGAGCAATGGTTTTATACAGTGGATGAAAACAATCATCACACTCCTACTGGTTTTGGTGACTTGGTTCTTGCTGGAAGAAGATAAGCATGAGCAGGTAAAAATCAAGCCATTTTGTTTTGCTGACGAAAACCTGAATTTTCTGTTTAAATTACATTTTATCTTGATATATACTTTTTTTTTTGATGTTCAGTCTTTACTCCAGAGCCTTGAGTGCTTCATTCAATGTGGAGGGAAAAAAAAAAAAATCCTTGCAGTTTTCAGTTCAGCAAGGAAGCCAGAACCCCACCCCCCCCCCGGATTCTACCTTCCTCCCATCTTCCCTGCCATTTCAGTCATCCACTCAACCCAACCCCCAGTCATTTGTAAAGAGTATGCACCCGTTTCCCAGGCATCCTGTAACTGAGGCACGCACAGGACTCTCTCAACTACAAGACAAAAAAAAAAAACTTCTGGCAACTGTGTAAGAGGCTGCAGGTAGCACCACAACCTCTAAGAAACCCAGAGTTAATGCTAGGAAGACAGGAACAAGCAAGGCCTGTTGCAGCTGCTAGGATTTGCTGCTGTTCTGGTGGTATCGCCACAGATGCTCCCCAGCAATGCAGGGAGGACAAGCTGGTGGAGGACACGCACCTCCTAAATGAGGGTACACAAGGACCCTGCTGCTCCTTCATAGGCCTGCTATTGGTAGCAGCTGGACTTGCAGCTGTCCTCACCTTGTCATGTCATAGCTATGGGGAAATGTTTTTTTCCATCTGACTTTGAACACTTCCAAGCTGGCCTTGACCCCATGGGGAGAGAAATCACAGCTGCTGATCACGGCACCTATTTGTTCACATTTTGCCAAGCTAATGGCAAGCCAAAGGCAGTATGCGGTCACTTCAAGGAGCCTTAAATGGCACTTTAAGGCTCTCACACCTTCATAAGGGCACAAGAGAAGGCATGACAGAACCAGATCTCCCCGCTGTCCCCCAGGGAATACTCTACTCACCGCAGCCATGCCCATTTCTTCCTGTATCCCTCTGGCCCTGCTGCAATAAGTGACACCCATTCACGTGCCAGGCAAGCCATGCTGCTGCTCCCTGACTGGAGCTACTTGTTACCTTAGATCAATACCAAAAAAAAAAAAGCTCTCCCTTGGGTATCATGCAGTGCATTCCAGTTTCTCCCCAGTCAGTGTTTGTGCAGTGTTTTAAATACATGAAGCGTTATATAAATACTAACTATTATTATAATGTTCCCCTCCTTCCACTCAACTCCCCCCGCAGACCCACAGACACATTCCCCACCTCCCGTTTTAGCACGTTCACGGCATCAGAAATTACCCTGTTTTCATTTACCCTGCCCTTTGCCATATGATCCCGGCCCTCAGAAGCTTTAAATAGTCTGCATTATTATGAAGGCTTGTTAGAACTTGTCCCTAATCACTCCAGGAATAATCCTTGATGGCTTGTTTCAGACTGTGTGTGTGAATGTCTGTGCAACAACAGGGCTCTGGCTTGCTTAGGTCCCTCCTAGAAGGGGAGTTAAAGCTTCGTGCCCAATACAGGATGAATGGCACATCGTGGGGGCCACGCATGGCACTGAACCCGTCGTTGCGCCTGCGTATGCTAAAGCTCTTTTCAGTGAAGACCTGAAAGGAAAACACATTTCAGAAAAGAACAGGCTGACAATATTATGTGTCGATAGATGCCGAGCAGCAGAAATCAACCTGCCCTTTAAACGCAGGGACACTAAAAATGGTGCAGTCAGCACTTCCCAGAACTGTGCTCGTTACAGTTGGTCCCAGGGCTCGCTCTGTTTGTCTGCTCCACAAGGATTCCAGTGTTAGATACCGACATATAAGCTCGCTCTCTGTCGGGGTTACAACCCCTGTTGTCTACCTTATGATGGTGATACAGATCGAGAAAAGAAAGAGAAATCTGGTGCTTACTAAATCTGTTTCTCAAAGGCTGGCAGTTGCGATTTCAGTGTCATCCACAGGAGAAAATCCAAGGCAGAGATGAATCTGCTTTTCTGGTTTGGGTTCCAGCTGCAAACTTAGAGGAAAACAAATCACACAGTAGCATGACAACACCGAGACTCATGCCATGTAGGCTGCAACAGTCTCTACCTTGAAGATGGAGTATCAGGCAGGGTGAGCAGATTACCAGACCTTTGTTTACCTAGGGTCACATTAACCCACTGAGATAAAGCTTCTGGCGTTTGGAGATTTTGTATTCATGCTATGCATTGACAATATTATCTCACCCATTACATTCTCATGACACCATATGTACCAAAATGATAAGCAAGAAGCAGCTGAGAAACAGCTGCTAAAATAATATCATGACAAAATGCCTTTGCGCCATAGCTCAGCATCCAGTCTGCCCAACCATGTGGCCTTCATGTTTTTGGATGATCTTGGAACATTTCGCTGGGCATCTAACCATCTCTAAGGCACTAGAAGAGGTATCTGAAGGAACTAAGAACAAGAGAGGAGGTTTTGGTGCTTGTCTTTCATCTCCCAAACTCTCCACAGGTATCAAAGAAAAGAAAGACTATACAGAGTCTTTTGGAATCAGGAGCCAATACCATCACATCAGTGGGATGATTTGGGGATTTTAGCTGAGATTAATATCCTGTAGCTTAGTGCTTGGTCAAAAAAACCCAAAGGCAAGCCATTTGCAGCACTCTATTATGTGGGCTACCAAGATGAAATCAGTCCTTGACAAAAAGGGAAAAAGGGAATCTGCCTAAATGCCTGGGAGGAAAAAGGGCAGAAAATGGAAAGAGGTGCTACGTGAAGCCACATGGACTGGAAGGGAGATAGGTCTTAAGCCCTGAGACACTGGGCACCAGAGGTGCCCATGCAGTGGGACTGTTGAGGGGATCACAGGCTGCTAAACAAAGACATTTGGAAAAGCTTCCAGCCATGCTGGAGAAGGTCCATTTCCTTGATGTGGAGTTAGCTCACTCACAGAAGTGCTCACCTTCTAATACAGACACAGCAGGTAAAACTATGAAATAATATTAAGAAAACTCTTTCGAGAGAAAATCCTTACATTGCTATAGTCCATAGAGGATTTTGGAAAGGAAGTTTCATCCTTCTGGACTGCAGACAGCCACACAGAGACAGGCAGAGGTGAATTTATCTTATCTAAGAGCAACCAGTGCTAGAGCCAAGTATGGAGGAGCTTTGATATTCTGGTCATGGAGCAAAATGTGGGTCCTCAGTCCCATTTTGTGCTTTGCATCCTAGGCCACAAACCTGGGGTCACAGGAAGAGGGAAAATTCAGACACTTTAGGAAGCCAGGAATTTGTGCTGTAAAACAAAGACAGGCTCAAGCCAAGTTACTGCAGAGGATGGACTTGGCTTCCTGATGGGCAGAACCATCCGAGGGCCAGCACTGTCTGCCCTCCGTAAGTAAAGGTGTTGGCAAGCAGGGAAAGAACTCAAGCACGCTCAACACTAGAGCACAAGACATGTTTCTCCAAGGTGCAAAGTCAAATTTTGCACAAGAATAAACCCGGAGCAGAGACCAGCGCAGCTTGCAGCTCCTTGCAATGCTGCAACAAGCGGGCAGTTATAGAAACTGTAGCAGTGACACACTTAGGAAAAGTGTTCTTCAATATATGCAAGGAAAACTAAGTCTGAAGAGGAAAGAGAAAAGAGCTACCCAAAAACTAAATACATACATAAATAAATCTGTGAAAGCAGGTCCTACTTCAAAGTTGGACCTTGAGATGAAAAATACAGTAACAAGCCGTCATTCCTAGAGAAGCTCCCCTCGAAGAAGAGCCTGAGGACACTGTGAGCACAGCCTTATTCTAATGGATGTTCAAGTAAACACGCAGGGGGGTCCTCACACTATTTCACCATGTGGACCTCGCTGAGATGTCCAAATTAGAAACTGAGACTCCCTGCAAACTCCAGAGAGAGGCAGACATTTTTTGAACATGATTCAGAGCCCAGAGGGTAGGAACCTAGCTCCTGTTCTACTTATGTGGTCCAAACCACCCCCAGAGGTGCCTTCCTCTCTTCTTAGTCCACACTGAGAGTGTAGGCAGCCTGACTTAGCTCCTACGCTAAATGGTGAATATTACACAACGACAGCGAATCCCTGAAACCTCCTCTGTGTGGCAAGCGTGGTATGAGCCCAGAGGGAAATGACGGAGAATCTGAGATTGGGAACCTGATGCCGCCTCGTAGGCTAGAATGGCAGAGCTGTGGCAAACGCTATTTTTCTTTATTATTTTTCTTTATTTTAGGACTTTGATGAAGTCTGGCACGTGCTAAAGATGGAAGAAGGAGAATCAACTTCATCCATCACTAGATATGCATATAAAATAGACTACTGTTCTCCATGGGAGAGAGAGAGTAAAAGCTCAGCTAGACCAGATGATAAAATTGGATCTTCTATAAAGGTGCTATGGAGAGAGCATACAACTGGAAACAAGAAACAGAAGATTTTACTGAGCTCAAAGACTAAAAGGTGTTGACTAAACCCATGCAAACAGTTGTGGTCATGGCTGAATTTGAATTTAAAAAAAGAGCAGTTTCAGCTCTGGATGCATTGAGCATCAGTTGCCACTGCCACACAGCACATTAATTATTTAGCCGAAGTTAACTATTGTGCTCTAGACAGGTTATCAGCCAGGAAAGCCACATTCTTTTCAAGCATAAAAAGAAAAAAATACAGGAACCGCAGAGGTAAAACTGCCGAACAGGATTTTGTACGTTGGACATTGTAACACCTTATCAGGCTCCAGACGCATGAGATCAGAAATGCCAGCTGGAACCCACAGGGCTTATCTGGGCACTCAGAAGCCTAGGAAGAACGAGAGAGCCAGAGGAGTTTTATTCTATATGAATCCCTGAATGCTGCCGCTGTAGATAAGGAGCGAAGTCCCAGGCTCCTCTAAGTCAATGACAAATCTCGGTTTGACTTCATTTGGGCTGGGATTTCCTGCCCAGCATCCAAGGGTAAAAACCACACTAAGCACAGAAAAAAGGCAGCAGAAACTACCGAAGCCGTGCACGGCTGCGTTTGTTTTGAGGCCAGCGTGAACCTACCTGCATTAGATGGGAAAGGTGGCTGGGTTGGTTTTGGTTTTTTTTTTTTTTTGTTTTTTTTTTTTGCTCAGCCAGTACCCAGCTTGGTTTTCTGAGGTTTAGGGTCAGGCTTTTGGGAGGATTAGGGGTCAGTTTTGGTATATGAGGATGTTTCTCTACGCACAAAGTAACGAAGTTTAACAGCTCGCCTGCTGTTGGAGGAGGCTCTCGGCTCCATGTGCTGCAAGTCGGGGAAGCGTCAAATCCCAGCGATATGCCAAGAGGAAAGAACCATTGGACCGCGAACAAATAAGAAAATAAAAAAAGCAAGCAGCAATCTGCCAAAGCAATAGCCTGCCACCTTACACAAGGCACTGGTTTGCTGGGAGGAAGACCAGGGCTCGCGGTGAACCATGCCAGACTCGGTCTCCTGCAGGTGGAGGCTCGCAGCATCACCCGCGGGCTGGGGCTCGGCCACCCTGCTGTCGGCCAGGGACAACCCTCTGTCCAGCAGGAAACGGAGGAGGCGTTCACACAGAAATAAGGAGAACAACCTCCCTGCCCTTTGAGGGCATCCAAAATGCTGCAGGCTACACTTGCCAGTGGTAAGACGCAGACCTCAAAGACAACAGGAGAAACAAAATAGGTACCACACACTAAATATTAAAGTAAAAAACCCACTTCGTTCAATGGTAATATGCTATCTGCTGGGGGGACCTTACCTACTGCCACATGAGACAACATATAACAAACTTCATCCTGCTGTTGGCTTTGGGGCTGCTTTTGAAAATAGTCCAAATTTCAAGGGCAGGAGAGGCAAGCACTTTTCCATTTTCTTCTGCCTGTTTCTCATAGAGTAGCAGACCTTGACTCTCCTGTTGTGGCTGTGACAGCAGAAGCAGCAGAGGAAGGAGGGACCCCGCAAGGGCGCTGCCTGCGTTGCCCATGATCAGAAGCCACCCCAGGGCCAGCAGGGATCTGTGGGACCTCTCCCACCTCTTCCCAGCCACCACGGTTGACCTTCCAGCCTGCTCCAGCCACCTCAAGCCAACACCTCCCAGGAAGGGGGTCTCCACCAGCCACATCGCAGCTGCCCCGCAGGACACGGGGCACCCCGGTGCCACCGGGAGAGATGGGCAAGGGCTTGTTTTCACCCTTCACTGGTGTCCCCTCTCCCTCGCGCCGGGTGTGTGGGCTTTTTACGGTGCCAATTAAGCGCACGCTGGGGCCGGGGCGGAGGCGCAGCGCGCCGAGCCCCCGTCTCGCTGCCTCCATACTGTCACCTTCCATTAAGCAGCTGGCGGCCAGGAGAAGGGGAGGGAAAAGCCAGCGGCGTGTTTGGTTTGCTGTTTTTGTGGGCACTTTACAACTTCAAAGGCTTCCCTCTGGTTCACAGGGGGCAAGGGGCAGAGGTCAGTAGGCACGGTTTGACCTCCCTTTCACCTCCTCCCCGAAAAGGGAGAGATGCACACACACACAGAGGAAGAAGAAAAGGAAGACAAGATCCCGGCAAACACTTTTATCCTCTAATCTTTCTTCGCCTTAGTGCTGCGGAGGCTTTGTCCAGCAGACAAAGTGCCCTTCGGAGTCTGACACTTCCATGCTCTTCCTCCTCCACCTCCTCTCCAAGGAGGAAATAAAGCAAAACAGCAGCACCACAAAACAGAAAAAAAACAACAACAACAACAAAACCCCCACACCAAAAAAAGCAACGCTGCTCTTGGGGGCTGGGTTTTCTCATTTTTTATTTTGGGTTGGGTTTTTTGGTTGGATTTTTTTTCCCAGCTAGATATCTATCCATCTATATATAAGCCCCACGATCGCTCATGAGGGAGGGAGAAAACAGGCATGATTGTTCAAGATCCAGCCCGGGATGTGAAAAATGCATTTTCTTGTCTTTAAAGACAGCATTGTTGTATTTATTTATTTATTTGTAATGGCAAGGTCGCTAGCCCTGGGGCACTGAGGAATAAGTTCGAGTTTCAGAAAGCTCTCCACAGCTGGTGATTATATCCCTTGCAGTGCGTACAAAGACATTGAGAAAGCAGCAGAGAAAGTAAACAGTATCACTTCTGGGGATGGAGGGGGAGAGGAGGAGGGGGGCAGAGGAGGAGGAGGAGAAGAGAGGCAGATGAAATTTAAACTGGCGACCAGCCCAGCCACCAACTTAAAACAATACAGCAAGAGGAAGCCAAAAAGGAAAGAAAAACAGAGAGGGGTGTGTGTGGAGGCACACTGTGTGTGTGTGAGATGGAGAGAGCGCGAAGCAAAGCAAGAGCAAAGAAAGGAAGGAAAGAGGTTGCAAGCTGAGGTTTCAGGAGCCACCTCTGGGGTCCATCATGGAGCAGAACAGCTTGCAGGGGGAGGTTTTGGGGGGACAGTCATCATCCCTGGTATAAATACATCTACGAGCATTTCTAATCAAGCTGGCAAAGCGTAGCCGTTCACCTCTCTCAAGAACAAGAGGAGGAAAACCACAGGGTCTAGAAACAACAGTCCCAGCCTTGTCACCTCCTGGCATCCTCAAAACCAAAAGGGACAAGAAAGTGGCAGGCAGGTCCAAACTGAGATCTAGTGACTGATGCTCTCTGGGTTGGCACAATGCAGACTCGGGCTATGCTTGTCTTTCAGCTGGCTCTGGGAATCACACTCCTACTCGGCTCGAGGCAGTTTCATGTTAAGCTAATGCCTTTCTCAAGCATTTTGGTTTCACAGTATGGGAGAGAAAACAGAGTCACGACCGGGTGGTGCTCTGGAGCTCCGAATGTTTTGTGTGTTTGCAGCACAGGGCACAAACTAGATGCAGTTTGGTCCAAGCCTGTACAAGCCCTCCTCACACAGGCTGGTCCTGGATGCCGGCTGAGGCTCAATCCTCACCTTCCAGAATAGGTCTGGCTGTGTTAGATCTTCTCTGGTCACGTTGACCGTGATCTCACTGGAATGAGGTTAATCATCTTAGCACGGGGGAAGGGAGAGGCAAGCTTTTTTGGAACATCCATCTGCCTGGGAAAGGCTAACAAGCCCTCCTTTATAGATGTCTATATGTGGACCTCGGCAGAAACACAGTTGAAAGCCTGTGGAGAGACAGTGTACCTTAAAAGGACCAGGCCAGCCTGTTCTTCAGGCTGCCCATCCAGCTTTCTGCTACCTCTCACATCAGGAGTTGGGCATCCTGCAGGTTGATGTGTCCTCTAAAGCACTCCAGCAATCACCCTCTCCTCCAAGAAACACCACAAATCTTAAAGCCACAGCTGCAAGCCTCAGCAAACCATGGCTCTCACCTCACATGGGAGAGCAGCGATGCAGCTACGTTTCTGGCTGAGCTTCAGCACCCTTGGTGGTACTTGATAGGACAGGTTGGTCAAGTACTATGGACTCAGAGTGCTTACTAATTAGTGTATTGCTCCTTTGAATTAAAGGCCTCCCCAGGCAAGCCCTTCTGCTAACCTCACTGGCCTCCTGCGCATCAAGACTAGCTGGCACAGCCCTTCTCTGACTGGCAGTTAACCCTTCACTGTCTATCACCAGTTTGGAGAGAGAAGATGCGTCATAACAGGGGCCCATTTGTGGTATACTTTGCAATTTCTACATATGGCCTAGACCAGAACAAAGCAGACATCACTGATAAATACAGCCAACAGCACTGCACTCTACAAAGGATTCCTCAGTTCCCCCCACCTCAAGCCTTCATGAAGATTTGGTATGGATTCAACTGATCTGGCAGGTTCTCCAAGGGCTTCTTGCCCCCTGCCTCCTTGACACAAGGTGCATTTAAAATCTGCTACCAGAAAAAGTTTTAACTGCTACAAATGACGCTTTAAGGTCATGATAATTAGATCCTTAGCACCCCATTGGGAATGGCTAGTAGTTTAACATTTCTTATAGTCCTAAGTGACTATAAGAAATGTCCTAAGTACTGAAATGAGGTATCATTTCATTTCCACCACAGCCACTCTATAAGTTATGCACTGGTTACTTACAGATAGCTTTGTGCTTGAATGATGCAAGTTGCAACAGGAGAAAATCTAGTCAGATATTACGAAAAAAGATCAATATTTAAGGTTAGTCAAGCACTGGAACAGGTTGTTCAGAGAGGTTGTGGGATCTCCATCCTCAGAGAGGCTCAAAATTGGACTGGGCAAGGCCCTGAGCAACCTGAACTCATTTGGCCCTGATCTGAAAGGGCTTGAAGGTCCCTTCCAACCTATATTAGTCTGTGATCAGGAAGGCCACATCAGAACCTGCCTGAGATACACACAGTACCTCACGTCCAAGTACAAACATCAGCATGGAGGCACCCCTGTTGTGGTGTTTCCAATACAAATATTGCCGTGGTTACCTTTTGATTAAAACAAACTCGGTCTGCTTCCCAAGGGTAGCTATGCAGTCAAGCTGAAATAAGAGATCTGAGTGCATTAAACCTCCAGGTGTTGAGTCTGTGAGCCCACAACCACTATATTCGCCACCAACTGCATCCGGACCCTACAGAGGGGGAGCCCAGATGGCTGAACTCAGCAGACGGGCACTAGCACACTTCAGGTGACCCTGCCACCACAAATGGGCAGAGCCTGGTGTGCAGACGAAGGACGGGAGCAGATCACCAGCCTCCTCTCCTTTCAAACCTTGACCAAAGGCAATCTCACTGTCTAAATGAGAACTCCATTCCTACAGTAAGAGCAAACTGTTTTGGTTCCAACCAAGCGGGCCCACGTTCACTTTCCTTTCTGGAAGTGCACTGAGGTTTCTTTGCAGAGGGGGAAGGTTTTATAGAAAAAGTAGTGTCTTCACCTGCCTGGGCATGTGGCTAACATATATAAAGATCACCATCTAGTGGCTTACAGGGAAGATACCATCTGTCACATGTCTGCAAGTCTGATGACCAATAAAGTTATTGTTACAACATATTACAAATGATTCTTGCATTCAGCTCTTAAGCAAGCTAGGCACCTACGCAACCACAGACATGGACAAGTTTCTGACCCTCAGAAAAACTGATGTTCCCAAATACCTTTTTCTCCAGCTCTCCTACATAGGATGTGGACACATGGTAAGGAATTTGCAACTTACTTTAAGGCCCAGAAGTTAGTTGTCTAGTGTAAAGTAGGCAAACTCCTATGGCAGTTAATACAAGGAGTCAGATACAACCAGAGGTTGATGCGTTCCATCCTTCTGTATGGGGGAGAAGGCAGAAAGGATGAATCCTATTTGTGAGATCCCACAGCCTGGAAAACCAATTACCCAGGAAACAGGAAAGCCTCTGGAAAGCTTGCCCTGTGAGCAGCCCGTGGGATAGTCTATGCCAACCCTTTTCCATTTGCCTCACTGGAAATCATTCAGGTTGAAATATTCCTGAAATACTCCCCAATGGAAAGACAGATCTGCCATTTCTGACAAAACCTTTGTTTCACTGAAATAGTCCTGATGAGCTCTACTCCTTGTTCTTTGAGAAAAGATGGAGGGAGTCATCATTACAGGTACCTCTCCAAAACCCTACTTGGCCCACGGAGTGTATTACACTAACATGACTGTGATGCTCCTAGTACCTAAGCTAGCCCAAGTACTTCTTCAAGTCTTTGTGCTGGGCCACGTAGACCATCCCTAAAATATCCCATGCGACCATTTACTTCAGAGACACGTAAAGAGATGAAGTACTACCAGTGCATGGGTCAAACGTTTTAGTGGCACTGAATGACATCAGGCAAGGCCAGATTTGAAGCTAACAGAACAGTTTACTTCTAGACTGCATCCTCCAGGTACTCCACAGAAGCAGCCCACCAGATTTTTACCAAGCCAATACAGTGTCTTAGTACCAGCACCAAATTATATATCTGAAGTGCCACTTTGGTACATCTTCACGTCACATTCCAAATTTTCCAGGCTGTCAAAACACACACTGCTTTGCTCTGGGGAGGAGAGAAATTCTCTACACAATCTCAAGCACAAACTACAGACTGGTACACACTTCTGTACACAAACTCAGTTACACTTCACATTTCTAATGGCCTCCTTTAAAGCTTTAAGCATACTGGAAGCCTTAACGCAAGCAGCTGGCATCAGTCCACTGACTTCTTTGCATCACCCAAGATGAAAATCCAGCCACCCATTACTCAAATCTGTTGTTAGCTGGAAATAAAAGAAACCTGAGTTTGAAAATCCATGTTGCTCTGTGAACATACAAGATAAGGACACCTGTGATCACTAAGACTCAAGAGAAACCACTTGCAGAGGCCACCAAATTTGTATGGCATTCTTCATATCTATTTCTAGCTGACAAAAATATGTATCTATGCTAGTCAGCTTGTCTCCTGTTATAAGCTTTGGAGAAACGAAGTCCCACAGAAGGAAGTTATGTTGGACATTTCATGTAAGTTGGGACAAACTAACCTCTGGGGTTGCCCATCCCCGTCTCCTTAGAGGGTAGAGAGCTTAGATAAGCAACTTCAAAGGTTGAGGTTAGAGAGGAACTCCATGCTTTGAGCTTTGAAAGGGATATGGTATCTCTTTGTGGTTTTGGGGATCTGAACAGCAATCAGCATGAACAAGAAGGCTATGCCACAGCTGATCAGCACTTCTGGTGGCTACAGTGGCCTCCAGGGGGCTTTGCATCTGGCCCAAGCGATGGACAATTTTCCATAGTCTCAGCAATAGCTTTTGTGGGGCTTAAAGGCAGGTCCCCTGCAGACCAGAAGACTCAACTCAGTAGGCCAAGAAACCACTGCATGCCTTTAGCTAGCCTTTAGCTAAATTTGGCTGCTGAAGGGCAGCTCTACTGGAGTGAGGCAAAGAAGTGCTATTTTCCCTCAGGAAAGTTAGCTTTATTTTCTAAAGGTTAATGAGAAATAGAAGAAAATTAGGCTAGCCAAAAGAATGAAAATAAATGGTTTTTTTCCTCCTTCTTTCCCCCTCGTTTTTCAGAAAAATGCATGGCTTTGGTTTTTCTGCAGGCAGTTGCTTCATATCAGTGTACCATGTGGTGACTCAGACATTTTGTTATTATAATCCAAGCCAAAGGGGAGATATATTTTATGAGATCCATGTCTCCCCCTTGTCTCTCCATACTGTATGTTTTCCTGAGCAAGGAGAAACACAGTCAAAACTCAGAAGACATTTCATAGTGTCTCTTGGCAGGTTGTAGACTGCCTTTACTTTCATCGAGCAAAGCTAAGAGAAACTCAGGTTTGCAATGAGCTCACATCCAGCATCAAGGGAAGAATTTGTTTCTAAGTCCCATAAAGCAGGGGTGGCAGATATACCAGTAAAGATTTAGACTCCTAACACAAACCTAAGGGGGACTACGAGGAAAGGGGCTTTGGTGAGAGCTGAGCTAACGCATATAGCCTCACAACTGGAGTTCACTTACCTTTGCTCAGCTGACAATCAATAAAGCATTCAGATGCAGTAACTCCAATGCACTCAAAATGCATGTCCAGAAGAGCCAAGACCACCTGTAAATCAGATTGTTCCTCCTATATTTTCCCGTCCTAGGAAAACCCTAAGTGTGTCTCAGTTGCACACCCAGATAAGAACACCAAAAACTGGTTATATATCTTGAAAACACTCCATGAAGAACTGCAAAAACCCTCAGCGATTTGAGTGCCAAGAGTTTGCCCCAGATCCAACCCTCCCGTGTAAATCCATGGTGAGCGACTACTGTGCAAAACTGATCCAACGCAGGGGAAAAATCTGGCCTCCAGCTGACAAGTTTGTTTCCTAGACACAGGTCTGCCTTTTGAACTCTGAAACCTTGGACTGTTGTGAAGCCACCAGACCCCAGGAGCACATGGAATAAAAATAAATAGAAGGCTTGAGGTACATCTGGTGGAGCCAGTGGTTTCAGAGAGAGGTTACAGAGGAAATGTTTTGACTGTGTTTAAGTGCTGCACAAACCAAAAAGGGTTAACACACACCCATCCCTCACACACAGGTGGAATACGAGAGCTTTTAAAGTTTAAAACAATCATCAGATGAGAGGAGATATCGGATGGCTCCAAGTAACAAAGACATATTCCTTTGAGTCAAGTTATGAGAAGTATTTCCTAAGGGAACGCCATACGAACTGTCTGATCTACTAGATGTCTGTGGCACTCACCACATGCTTTATGTTCCTTCCCAGAGATGATGTTTCTCTGACACCAAGAACATCGTCATTCTCTGCTGCTCAACCTATTCTGACAGCCCAGATGTATGCAAATAAAAAGAAAGTTCAATAAAAAAAAAAAAAAAAAAAAAATCTAATTCCCAGACTTAGATGCTCGAGCTCTTTGGGGGGAGAGAGAAGAATGAATTCCCATTGCATTTCAGGAGGGCTGGGCATCCCAGCGCATATCCGCACGGGCCAAAGATTTCGGATAAAAAGCAAAGGAAAAGTTTTGAATTATTCCAGAACTCCTTCCACTACCTCACTTCCAGACAGATATGAAGTGACAACACCCTGAAACAAAGCAACACAACCGAGGAGAACATTATCAGATTATTCAGAACAATTCCCATTGTTAGTGACCCAGAATTCCTGACTTAGAACAACCTAGAATTGGGATCTTGGCAAGTCCTCAAAGCCGCTTAACTCTTTCAGTGGTGTCCCCCACAGCAGAAGGGCTTTATTAAGCAGGAACGTAAAAGGAAAGCATCTCTTATCGCAACTGGAGACAGACTGAAAGGAGGGAATAGGTGACTTTTACTAGAAATAGCACATTCTCCTCCAAGCAACATCACTATAACCTGAGAGTGAGGATAAGCCAGCAACCCCAGGCCTGCCAAATTATTTGAGATTGAATAGGATCCCATATCGTGACAATGAACGATAGTACAGAGCTCAAAGACACAGAAAGAAATACTGTATGTTTTAAGTAACTGGCAGGAGCAGATTCCACATTTCAGTGTTTTGGCAGGAGAATACAGGCTTGTTCTGGGACTATGTATTCAAACCCCTCATTCATTTAAAGATACAAAGTATTGCTAATGCAACCTCAACATCAGGAGGACGGTTAGCAAACCTATCAATAATGCTATTTTTTTGCTGTCTTTTGCATAAGCACACATACCCACATTTTTTTCAGCTGCTAACTTTCAGTTAAAACTCAATTAATGGGAAAAAGAAACACTAAGGGACTTTATTTTTTATTTTAAAAGGGCCAAGCATTAACGTGACGCCCTGTGAAGCGCAAGGTGAAGGCTGGCAAAATTGCAAACTTGATGTTACTCAAAGCCAAAGGTGAAGAGCAAAGAAGAGAGCTGCAGCAACAGCAGCCCGTAGCCACCCAGAAGGAGAATGCCTGAAATAACCTAGTTTTGGCAACACCCTTCTCTGTGCACGAGAGGGGGATCAGAAGCACGCTCCCGTGACTTGCGTGCTACTGACCTGCTGAGGAGCAACAGGTTTTGAATTCCAGCCAGGACACCTGGACTTCAGCACTATGATACACATCACAAATGAGCATCAACTGACACAAATAGGGTACATTACCTCTTTGAAGACTAGCAGCATAAAAATCTAAGTTCCCTGGAGACTTCAAGTCAGTGGAGGTATTCATGTCCTACTTGTAGGTAACACAACAGTCACAGCTGTTAGCTGAACAAGCTTGCAGAGTGGCATGTTTTCTGTTGCATCTATTCAGTTCTTTGGTACAGGAGAACTTAGTGTGTATTTAAAGCCATGTGCTCAATGCACATGCTTAAACACCCTCCTCGCTCAAAGCTAAACCCAAAATCCACAAGGTACAGTAGGAAAATTTCACACCAGCCATTCTCAACCCATCAGTGATCAACTCGGATACAACTGATCAACTTGGATACAATTGAGTGCTTGGCACACGCTCCCTGTTCACCTTCAAAATGGTTTCCAGCAGAAGAGATGATGGACCCTGAAACACCAAGATCTATCCTGATGAATCAATGTAGCTATGTAATAATGCTACAAGACAATTACAAGAGATGCAATACTATGAGCTGATCTCAGGAAAACCCCAAAAAGATGGATTCTCCCAAGAAATGCCTCTCCCTTCCCACAGTTCTTTACAACATGTTAATGAGCGGGTTGACTACTGCTCAAGTATGCAGAAGACACATACACAATAGACGTGGATGCACAAGACAGAGGAATAAGTGCTTGATCCAAGCCATGGCAGCCACCAGCAATAGCTGCCAAAAGCAGACCAGTCCACTGTGACAAATGTCTTTGTCACACTCCCCTGCTAACAGTTCATGAGAAATGAAGATCTTAATGGAGAGCAGCCAGAGTCACTCTATCTAGGACTGACTCTGGGTCATGTATTTTATTAAAGCAGTTCCTCGAGGAACCAGAAAACAGAGCAGAAAAGAATAGAAACCTCTTAAGAAAGATTAGTGCAAGAAGTTAAAATGCAAACGCAGCACAAATGCATAGCAGACTTCTGGTCCTCCGTTGGCGCATGCTGCACTCACATGAGTTAGATCTTTCTTCACCCAAAATGAGTTGATATGTGAATAAACAATGACAACAACAGGGACCACAAGACCAAACAGTGACTGGCTAATGGCTCCCTCTAGTATTCTGCCTCCTCACATTATGCATTATGTTGCAGTAAAGACCTTCCTCAATAAAACCCAGAAGACGCCACAACTGCCACTTTGCAGTGATAGACGGGAGACACCTCATCACCCATTCCTCACAGGAGGCCAGTGTGGACTACTATCCTGGACCCCCTCCCAGAGGGAAAGTCACACTGTGGTGAGCAGAGTGGGAACAAACTGCTCTCCGTAAGAAGTGCCTTCATCTCCATACAACCTGATGAGAGACTGACTTCAAACAGCTGCAGTGTGTCTGGGGCACGTACAGCCGTTTCAGATGTGGGGTACTGTGTCACACAGCAAACACCTACAAACAGGGGATTGAGAACAACTTTTCCGTGCAGCTACAGCAGAGCTGAGGGCCCCACATATTTATAAAATGACTGCTAGCCAGAGAGACTTCTGAGCCTGCCTTGCTGCCCGAGGCTAGGGAATGATTGCAGCATGCAATGTTCAGCCAGACCCCCCCAACAGATTTTATTTATGCATCTCTGCTTTCATCTCCCCCCCATACACAGTAGTTTGAACATTGTCTCCATCCTTAACCATAGAACATGCATATTTGTAAACATCTCTTTATCTTCAGACTACAGACAGGCAGATTGCTCTTGGGTCACTAAATTCAGTTTTATTGCATGAACTACCATATAATCCTCTCCTTGTTTTATTTTTTTTTCTTAAGAACAAACAAAAAACTAATTTTTGGTGTCAACAAACAATCTCAGAACCCGATTTCTTGACTGTTTAGGAAACCTATGCATATCCTTTTGTCTTGGGCAAACATTCTTCGTAGCCAACCAGCACATGCCTTTTGCTTGTGTGTTAATTTAAGCCCAGAGACACTTCCCCAGCCCTCTCCCCTCACCTGAGGCATGGATTCCCAATAGCTGCAGTGTCCTGTACTTGGAGAACTCCTCCACATCCAAGTGGCTGAGCCCCTTAATCCAGCTGAGCATGCTAACCTCTCCGAGAGGTTCACCCTTTTGAAATCGATAATCTGAGCTGCAAGGGTAGCTTTATTTAGTTTTCCATTTCATTTTAAAATTAATCATCTCATGGTCACTAACCCTTCTACAGCTTTCTAGTTTCTGTACCAAAAAGAAGCAGTACCAAAACTGACCGAAGGAGGAAGAACTATCTGAAAAAATAATTCATCCGCCATTGCTGCTAACAATTTCTCGAGGCTTTTCAATCTATAGCTGAGAAATCAAAGCCACCACAACACATCAAATGAGCCTGGGGCCTATGGAAGAATCTCAGCACTAGAAACTCATAGCCAAAATTATTTTGACCAACACACATCCAGTTGTCATCCATGCTACCCTTACCAGTTTCTTCACAGAAATATAGCAATATTTCTACATACATGGACAAGGTTGCATTCCATCTCTGCCTTTCCTGAGCAACCGATCATATTCAACAGTATTTATCTTTCACTGTCCTTTTGTTTAACCCACTAAGCTCACTTTGACACCTAGCATGATTAATTCAAGTTTCTACATTTTGTAACCTAGACTCACAACATTTTACATAGACATATTTCAGCTGTCTCTTATTGATCCAACTCCATACCCCAAACAGATTAGGCACTATCTTACAACTAACATATCACCCACTCAAGCAAACATTAGTGCTTTCTTTCTCCCATCTACCCACTGATATTTATCCATTACCACATGCTTATTTACCTGATTTTCTTTCCTGAAGCTGTAGATATTCTCCTCTGTCTTCAACATCCTAGTTTCTCTGTGTCCTTGTTCCTTCTTAAGCTCCATTCCTCAGCTATCACTGTGGGCTACATTTCTCCTCTTGTGGGGGCTACTTGCTCTTCTCCTTTTCTTTACGGACATCTCTTTTGTTTCTGTTTCTTTCACCTCTTCAGCAAAACCAACCTTTATTTTTAGGTCTCATCCACTAGTAACCCCCTTCCTCCATTCTGCCCTCGTAGTCACACAAGCACAGGTCCTCCACCCTAGATGGACACCTGCCCTTTGTAGTCTCCTGCTTGTTAGAAGTCCATCACACCTGCAGCCTCCTTGCCTCTCTAGCACACCGGCTGAAGACAAGTGGTCTCAGCTGCAGCTCCAGCCTTCAAGCCTTCTCTCCCATGCTCTCCAGCTGCTACAAGCCTACAAGGCCTCTGCCAGAAACCCACAGTAGGATAATATCCATCCACAGCACCTTCCTCCAGTCACACTCCTGGGCTCCACCAGCCTTTGAACCTTGCCAGTAACCATGACTACACTCATTGTCTTCCTCTTTTGAAAAGAAAGGTACAGCCACACCATCCTCTTCCCTACCTACTCTGTTAGCCACAAGCCCTCGATGAGCCCTAGCTAGTTGGTGGTAAAAGACTTTTGCCTGGCTCAGCTCCACCCCTTAATTAAGCTCATCTAGGAGCAGAGGTAGTCCCTCAGCAGTAAGGCTGCTGTCACTCTCAAAGACCCAGCAGACAGACCTGTGACAGCCTGTGTACCCCCCCAAACTATCGTCTATATCTATAGCTATAATTATCCCCCCAAGGATTGTCTTCTTGTTCCCAAAAGCAAGTTCCACGCAGCCCCCTTCCCAAATGCCACTTGCTAACCTGCTTGTTGGCCCTCATGGGTTGGAGCTTTTTCTACCTCTCAGTGCCACAGAAGGGACAATGAAGCTGAGGTTTGCTGGAAAGATATATGGGAACTTTCAGTCCTTTCTCACAAGGAAATACCTCTGTTTCATGAGGCGGTCCACAGGTCCTTCTGATTGGGGGAACCACAGAGGTGGCAGTACCCTCTGTGATAGAGACGCCTCCTCTCTGAGCAGGGGCATAAGTCTGGTGCACACCATGTCTCTACATGGGCTTCAGAGCTGACGCTGTGAATGAATGAGGACAAGTGACACCAGCTCTACCTCCACTAACAGCTTCTGGGTGCAGACCAAAGAATACAGCACCATCATCCAGCTCAGACCCCATCCATCATCCATCAGTTCAGAGTTAGATGGATATTCTTGTTTACAGGGATGAAGGGAAATGACTGCTTCCAGCTCCATGGTCTTCTTGACTCATATTCATAATTCAATACTATCATCACAGTCAGTACTTCTTCCTAGTATCTCCAGCTGGAAAAGGAGAAAGCAGATACCCTGGCTCCACATTCCTGGCATGGCCCCCACTGTCAGCGGGCCCCTTCCAAGCAGAGACTTGATTGAGAGTGGACAGGAGCTTAGACAGCCCTGGTGAAGAAGTAACCACCAGGTCCGTTGCTGCGTGAAGACCCAGGAAGGAATCAGAGGGGAAGGATGATGCGATGAAGAGAAGCTCCACAGTACAAAGGTAAGTGTGTCGATCTGCTCTATAGGAATATTTCAGTTCAGTTAATCCCAGCTGAATGCAGCAAAAGGATGAAGAGGTAGACAAGAAGCAGGGAAAAAATGAAGAGAAGGCGACACAGGTGAAGAACTGAATGAATGGAAAGGATACAAGACAGAACTAGAAATGCTGAAAATGTCAAAAAGAGACCAGCCTCTCAATGCATCACAAAAAATAAATAAATTTTTAAAAGGATGGCAGATCAGAATGAATGTAAGAGTTAACAAAAGCAAGGCAGTTTTTAGGAGGAAGTTCACTACAATGTTGCCATCAATTGGGCACACACAAAAGATTCTCCACTGATATTGCTGCATTGACTCCAATAAAACTACTAATTTGCACTGCTGATGAGATTACACCTGGCCCTATATCTAGCTACCCCTTCTCATGATCTAAGATTTACTGGCAAAGTTCTGTGAAGTCAATAGGGCTGTGCTGCTATACATTTACACAAGGATCCAGCCCAAGTCTTTCTATCTTTATCTGGAAAATGTAGAAAATGTGCCAATTTTCATGGTGAAGGGGCAATCTGAGGAAATTTCCTCTTTTCTGGTCTTTTCTGGTATGGCTGGGCTATGCCTGTTCTCTTCTCTTCTCTACATCTGGGTAATTGCATTTCAAGTGAAGGCTTTCTAGCCAGCAAAAGGAGGCCCTGCAAAATGAGTTAGAGGAAACCACAAGTTTGGCATCAGAGCCAGCATCCTTCGCTGAATCCTCACGCCGAGTCTGGCTGTCTGAAAAGCTCTGCTTGAAAAGGAGTGCAAGATTTCTTCACATGCATGTGACAACAGCTGCAAATATTTCCCCTTGGTCCATCACGTGCACACAAATCCATGCTCCGTTGAACCCCCAGATACGTGAAAATATAACCCATGTTAATAGATACAACACCTAGGCACTGAGGAAAGCGTGCAAGGCCACAGTACCTCCTTGTGAAGACATGTACCCGTTTACACATAGAGCTTTCACCTCAGATACAACAGGCAGTCCAAACAATGAGCACACACACAGCATCTGTGGACACCAGGCTGGACCATGACCCTCTGTCGCAGCCTAACTCACTCTGCCCAGGCGGAGCTTTCATCCTTCTGAGTGGCAGAGGGGTGCACAAATGAGGCTGCTGCTACTGACGTAGGAAAGGATTTCAGCTTCTAGCTCTAACAATTGAGGCTTGTCCTTTCGGATCCAGAGGCTCCAGGTTCAGTTCCCACAGATGATCCACCCAGAGTGGTTGTCAGAGCAACCCTGGCCTTAGAGGTAGGGACTTACTGGAAATGACTGTAATTATTTGAGCTCACTTAGGGGAATGGTCCAAAGTTGTGCATATGCAACCCTCTCCAGAGTGGAGTCGAATGATCTGAAATCCCACCTGGCCACCTATCTGCACGAGCTTTTACGCAGATCAGAGCCAGAACCAAATCCTGCGTGATGAAGCAAGAAATCTTTCCTTGGCACCTTCTGCATCCTTCCCCCCCTGCATTTACTTCTAAGTGAATGCCGTGGTGGTGGAACCTGCCAGCCCAGCAGCATTGACATTTTGTGTTTATCCACACCAAGGGGAGCTGCCGCACGTGATCCTCTTCTACCGACATCCAACCTGTCCGAGTGGGGAGAAAGCTGGGTGACCTCTAGGACTAGCCAGCCACTCAACTACCATAAAAATAATGGAAGGAGCTTCGTGAGACAAACCGAGCTGACTTAGGAAACCAATGGACAATCTCTCAAGGGAAAACAAACAAGCAACAACAAAACCAAAGACTGGGGTTAAAAATCACTTCAAAAACATGAAACTGCTAGTGCTAAGCATGCTGTGAATCTGTTTACCGTGTATTTTAATCATGTAACTGATCAGTCCACTGTAACATACACCACATGTTAAGATAGACGCAGCAGATAAAAAACCAGTCTGATTTCACACAGTAAAAATGTGTACATGCAAACAGAAATACATTAAATGCATTTCATACAAAGCGTTTCTTCTTATCATTTTAAATACATATCCCAATTGTTTTGCCCCGTTTGGAGCCCACTTGAACATTCTGGGACTGTCCCAAATCCCATACAGGTCAAGAGCTCACTGACTCCAGTGGGTGTTGGATCAGATCCTACGAGATCAAAATTCCTGTAAGGACTACTGTTTCAGTGTGGTTGGGTTTGCATTCCATACAGAATACACTGTAGTTACACCATCCTCACAGTGTAGCTACAGTGTAATGTTAGAGCTGAACTGCTACAAACATGGACTGGGAACAAATTTAGCAGTCTGGATGATGAGCAAGTCCAAAATACGATATATCTGTTGTCCACCTCTGCGAGGCTCCTGTGAAGCATCACCAGTGAATATTCAGCTAGCATGTTTTGGCCCCTTCTTACCCATTCGAGTCATTAATCATTCATCTTAATTACCTCGGTGGTATTTTGTGCTCCTCCCCCACCCACACCGCCTGTCTGTTTGTGGTATCCATCTGTTGTTCCTAATCATATCCTTGGACTGCAAAATCTCTGCAGAAAGGGCCATTTACTCATGACGTGTGCACAACACTTCATGCTCTCCAACCTCAGCCACCAGTTGAGACCTCACATTATGTCTCACCACAAATCACAGCAACTAATGATAACCATCAGATACGCTGCGCATGCATAGGCACGCGCACGTATACATACACACACAAGTATACCTGCACGTATATTAGGAACGCACACACATGTAGAAGTCTGCAAGTCTGCAAGACATGCAGATATGTCTGCAATTAAGGCAGGTGCCACTGAGATCAGGGGAAGGAGGAAAGAGAGGGGCAAGATGAAAAGTTTCAAATGTGAAATTTTAGCTGAAACTATCTTCTGCCTGCTCACCCCCTCTAGCTGCAGTCCACAGCTTTGCAGCACCAAACAGAGCAGGAGCCACTCGCTACACCTCAGTTACAACACGGTTGCCCAGCGCATGAAAATACCTCTCTGAATTGAACCTACCGCATTGTGCACAACGTAGGGGAACATCTAAGGTGTTCTGAGGTGTGGTGACAAACACGCTAACACTTGCGCGGACTTCCACGGGAGTGGGGTTAAGGAAACGTGTGCTTTTGCAAAGCTCACCATGTGCACTGTGGCACAGAAGGGAACAGCAATGTCAGTGAGACTGAACAAGTCTTCTCTGGCTTTAAGCTACTTGTCATTTCAAAACTTCCTTTTGGTTTGTTGGATATAGTAAAAAATGGCTTGAAATATTACTGAAATGTATTTGTATAGGATCTATACCTGAAATGGAACATTTAGCTGGACTTGGCCTGAAATGAATGATTAGACAAAAATTTCCAGAACTAGTTGTCCTCCACTGATACCATTTTCTTTCATGTTTTGCTCGCCGAGATGCACATTTTCTGCTTTCCCATATTCACAGACACGTAGATATCAAGGCAGGCAAAGACAAAGTGATCTTCTTTCTTACTATACTGCAGACCAAACTAAAGCTCACCCATATATCCTCTGCCAAGCCCCAAGACTTAAGTCCAGTCTAATATTTCAAGCAAAGACCAGCAAAGTCTAGGAGGCACAGAGCATCAACAAAGTTTAAGCCCTTGTGTAAACCTGTGTGCACTGAAGAGGAGACATTCCCACGGCTAGGGCTAGGTGTGCCAGCTCCCTCCAAAATCCTGTACTCCACATCAGCCATTTCTGGCATGTGCATGCTCAAAGCTGGTGGGAGAGGCTGTGATTCTGCATTTCAGTCAGGGCTGAGTACCTAGCCAGCGCTTGCAGCCCGGTCTGATGGGTCTTCTCCCAGAAAAGGGTGTTGAGGCAATCTCCATCACTTATGGCATGATGGAAAAGATGACTGAAGGATCTGTTGGCAGGGACAAGGAATTGATTCTGTTCCATGAGGAGAGTCCCTGCATGTTTTGGGAACAAACAGAGGACTTTACTCTGAAAAGCTGTCATTCTCCCCCCAACACTGAAGTTGCTTCAACAGAGATGGACCCAGGGATTAAAAAAAAAAAAAAAAGCATCAGGACAAGGCATATACAATGGGTCTGTCTGGTACATTGCTAATGACTATCATCTGGGTGCAACAACGATAGGATGAGAAACTATTTCTTAATGTACACAGAGCAAAGGAAACCCCTTAAGCAAACATACCAGCAGAACAATTAGATGGTTAATCACAACGTCGGCCATGAGAGGTTTTCTCCATTTTTCCACTTCAAAGGAGCAGTGATTAATAAACAGTGTTGCCTCTTCTGGAGAGATGAGTCAGCCCCCTGCCCACGCTGGGGTTATCCTCACACTGCTGCTGCTGCTGTTCAGAGCATGTGAGTGTTCCCCGGGGAGGAGAAACGCTTCATTTAGCTTGCGGTGCTCCACACCAGATCACACAGCATTGCTCTCCATGGCCTCCCTCTTAGCGCTCCCGGGAGGGCGCTGTGCGTGTGGATGAGGAGGGATCTCCGGGGGGGGATTCTCCTACGCAGTGAGTATTCTCCAACTCCAGGTGAGGACAATGGAAGAAAAGCCACTGGATGGATCAGAGGAGCTATGGTACTGCTCAGAGACTTTGCTACCTGTGTCTGGCTTTGATCTAGGTTGAAAGGCATGAGCATTCACCGTTAAGTCCGTGAGATGAACTGATCACTTCCTGCTTTTTATTCAGGTCAGTTAAAGATGTTGTACGGGTGCTGGGTAACAGAGTGGACTAGCAAACGGAGAGAGTCCCTCCCTTGGTCGTGGCTAGTCCTGAAGTAACTTACCCAGACCCAGCAGGAGGTGAGCTCAAGCAGCTGTGCACGAAGGGCACTTTACGTGAGTCCCACCTAACACTTCAGAGGGAAAGGTCCGATCATAGTCGTGCTGTGATCACAGAACACAGACACGTCCCACTCTTCTTTCCATCATGAGGAACAAGTGCCGGTCCATGCTCTGTATCCACCTCCACCTTTCTGTCAAGGTGGATCCATCTGTGGGGGGGATGACACCAGAAGCCCAGGCAGCAGCAGCAGATGAACACATGGTGTTGCTGTTGCCTGTCTCAGGAGACACACCAAAGAGCTCAGAAACGGAAGGGAAGCATGCCTGTCCTGGGAAGACCAACAAGTCTGTTGGTGGGAATTTAACAATGGGCCGGGGCCCACAAAGTGAACACTCTTTTCCCCTCACACTCCCTTTGCTTCATGCTCTTACACAAGCAGTAGTTACAGAATCTCCTGCCTGGGTTTGGTGATGACATCCACATGAGCTACACCACCAGTGTACGCCTATTCCCTACCTTTGTAAAACTACTTCTATATGTCACTGACCGTCCACTGTGCCAAAGGCACAACCACCGAGATGGCACACCCTTCTCAGCCCTGCTCCTGCGCTGTCTGTGCTCAGGGGGTCCCACCTGCTCAAGGTGCTCTAAAGGGTGCTGTCAACAAACCAGGTTCTCATCCAGTCTCTCCCACCATGGAACTCCACAACCAGTGGAGAAACACCAATTCACACCAGCTGCAAAATTAGCCTGACGTTTTAACGCACTCTGGTCCTATTACTACCCACAATAACTGCAAGATAGACATTAGGTCTGCCGCAAATTTCCCCTCCGCCTCTGCTACGAGGGCCGAAGTGCACTTGCCTAGCAGCTCCCTGGCTCTCCAGAGGACATTGCACTGCAATGACACTTGTTCCCTTCAGCTGCTCTCATTCTCTTAGCAGGGTTTTTCTTCCTCTGCTGGAGCTCCAGGCGGGAAGGAGCAGCCACAGAAGAGCTGGCTTGGCTCAGCAGGGCCTCTGCTCATTTCCTGAGCACTTTTTGACGTGTTCCGTTTGTGAGCAAGCTTGGGCTGGGATCCCAGCTGATATTTTAACTTCAGCCTCAATAGATTTCAAACTTCAGCCACTGTAAATAATTCCCTGACATGCACTCCGCCTGCATTTTGGCACTTTTGCTTGTGCACAGTATATTTAATTTTTTTTTTTAAACATTTCTTAGCTTTCTTCGTGTTAGCTGTCAAGAAGAAGACAGCACCTTGGTGAAACTGCCTGATCCTGGGTGAAGTCTGGAGACACCAGATTGGTTTGACAATTCTGTGCATAATAATAATCACATTCCCTACTTAATGAGAGACAGATGAAGCGGTGTGCCATGTTCTAGGAGATGTTTACAGGACAGAGAACATTGGAACAACCACATGGCTTCAAACCAGGGAGCGATCTACATGAGGAACCTGGTTTCAGCAGTCACCAGGACCAGAAACTAAGCAGTCTGTAAACAAAAAAGATCCAAAAATTCTCTGTTGTGGTAGTCAATAAGAGATTTTACCCATTCATGCTGCTTATTCCTAAGTCTTCTCAGAGCTGGCTTACGCCTTAAGACATTAGAATTCCTCACTCAACCTAGCAAAGCACTTACTAAGCATTTATTAAGCTTATGCTTAATTTTACATATGCAGCCAGCTCCAACGGGATCATTAGTGCGTTAAAAGTTTATCGATTCACTGCTTAGAAATCATCCAGGCTAGATTTTGCTTAAGAGAAGTGAGAGAGCTCTTGCACTTTCTTTGTGTGTCTTGTACCTCTGTCGTGTCTGCTAGACAAGAAGGAATCCTCTCATACAACATATAGATAGGTACAGACTGCTTGGTCTCAGCCTTTAGGCTCTCCTGTGACGCAGGTGACAACCAACATTGGGGAAACACAGCACTGAAGAGGTTAACAGAGATTGGCCTTCCCCTTGTGACCGACCACCTTTCCTAGCCATCACAAGGAGGGTTAAACTCTCTGGAAACGAGGATTCTACAGTAAAAAGCCATCAAAAGTGCTGCACACGCCTCTCGTTGGGTGTCATCCATCCCACCGCCTTAACCTTTCATCAGGGTTCCTTTCACAGCGTTTTAAGGGCTGCACAGACATCTGAGGCCTCCTTCCAGGCTCCCCCTTCTCCTGGAGCTTGATCTGAGGGCAAAGAGTGGAAATTCAAAACAAAGAGTAAACAAAAACAAGCTCTCCTAAGTGTAAGCCACACATTTGTTTGGAAGCTCCTCGGCTAATTTTACTCCCTGTCTTCTGCTCACTCTGGAATTTCTTTTTTCTTCTTTTTTTCTTCCCTGCCTCGGTAACAAGAAAAACAAAGGGTCAGGGGGAAAAAAAAAAAAGAGAAAAAGAAAAAGAAAAAAAACATTACTCCATCAAGAATCCTTTGTCCTGTGCCAGGGACCTGCCCAGTTCTGCAACCATAGAGTCAATGGACAAGGCAGGGTGGTCTTGTCTCCTACTAGATGCCCATTAGGTATCTGATGGGAAACCACTTCAAACATTGCTCCTTGCTCCAGATTCAGTAGGTAGATCTGTTACTGGATGGCCCAAACTGAAGCCCCAAACATCTGGAGAGTTTGGCTCCAAGTCAAGGTCTGAGCTGAGCTATCCTAGAAATTCCAGTTTTGTCTGGCCCAGAAGTTGTTGGCCATCTGCAGAATGGAAATGGGAGTGGAAGGCTGTCATTGCAAGATGGGGGAGTTGGGAGTGAATTTTAGGCAGGCTGCTTTAAGCTTTTCAGGCTGGCTTCCCAGCTGGCAGAAATCTAGCTTAAATGCAAGACAGTGGAACCACATGGATTCACACCACCCAAGAATCTAGCCTTCTTCAAAAAAATTCACGGCACTCCAGGGTTTAATGGACAGCTAACAGAAAACTTGACATTTATTAAAATGAAATAGCTCTATGCCTTCAGCTTACAGTGGGAGGACATTCCTAGCACCCATGAGAGAACTCCATGAAGTCCCCCAGCAAGCTCAGATTCCTGACACCTGTATTGCTTGGTTGCCCAGGCACATCATCTGGGAACTTGACCCCTGTTGTGCTTGGTGTGGCTCAGGCAGACAGCAAAAAGATTATCTCCTCCAGAGAGTCTGAAAAACCCAATTTTCAGGACATTTCTTTGTACATCATAAAGAAGCAAAGAAATACACAACCTCTACTCTTGCATCGGTTACTTGAGGGTCTATCAGACAGTCTTTGCCCATGGTATTAAACCATTCCCTTAGGGGGAATGTGGAGAGGAATGGAAGACTTTGGAGGTAGCTATTTTTAAGCCAGGACAGTGCTCCATCACACCGTGTTGCTTCCAGCTTCAGTCAGAGGTCAAAGCATTTTGATGCCACCTTTTTCACATCTCCTGAAGCCTGTGCTATCCCAGATGAGGCTGTCACAACCTTCATGTCTCCTAGCCCATATTTGTCCATGATGGGCAGGATTATTTGAATGAGGATTCTCAGACACTGAAGAAAATCTCTAAGGTTTGACTTCTTTAAAAAAAAAAACGAAAAAACCAACTATACAAGGTGACTCTCCATATACGTTATAGTTGTTTGCATAGGTTAAGACATCATTAATGTACAGAGTCAGGAATAAGAGATGTCTGGCATTGAACTGTCATTGAAATGAAAAACACAGACAGAGCCAACAGTGTTGAAAATTAAGGGGAATGGAGCGTGCAATGATTTTTTCTGGGAGTAAAGGGCGAGCCAGCAACATATCAATGCCACTATCATAGGTCTTCCATAGGGTGTCCTTTACTACATATTTCTGTGTCAACAGCTTCTTTCAAAGTTTGGGCACCACCAAAGGGGTGCAACTATTCGGTCTGCCTTAGCATTATATTGCTCATGGATTCTGGAGGAGAGTCCTAACCGAGATCCTTAAAGTAACTAAGCCTTGCAGAAGTTATCATGAGCTGTTTTTCATTACCCCTGATTCACCAGCAGGGAAACTGAGGCAGCAGGAGGTAATACACAACACAGTGGTAGATGAAAAGAGAATGTCTCACCCCAGACTTCCAGCCGTTTGGCTCTGCCTACCAGACAGTGCTGGCTCCTAGGTAAATAATGGAGCTGTCACACCCAAATGTTATTTTTAGACTGCGGGTATTGGGTTTGGCACAAACTCCAGTAAAGCACAGCACGACCAAGGGAGTCCTGAGGAACAAGTGCCCTGCACAGATGGAGCTGCTTTGGGGAAACCTTGTTGTTCTGCTACATTTATGCAATCGGTTGAATGGGAGCCCAGACTCCAACCTATCAGCTGCACAAGAGCACAGGGAGAGCCTGAACGAGGACGCAGCAGGACAGTGAAGCTGGCTCCACCAGCCACCACCTCCTCCACCCTGGTGCCCTGGCCCAAGCCGCGCCGGTCAAATCCATAGGGGGGCAGCAAACCCTTTGCAGTCATGGGACTTCATTCCCAAAATGATCCTCTTCCAAACTGTGTCCCTGGGCAGCTGGAGAGCCCCACACATACACAGCACCCTTGGGAAGGTCAGCATGGACTCTACAAGCTCAGGGGAGGGAAGATGGGCCTGCAAAGTCTCTTTAAACTGGACGTGGGTGGCCAGTTCAGCTCAGTGACCCAGCTAAGGGGGGGACGTGGTGTGTGTGAGCCCATCTGTAGGGCTAGCAGGGCTCTGGGAACGCAGGTGAGTTGTGCAACACGCAGCTGGGTTCAGGTTTTGATATGAAAATGCACACTTCCATGTAAGACTGCCAGAACCCTTTTGTGGTTCAATGGATGCAGGCTCACTTTGAGAGATTTGGGGCATACAGGGTCCAAGACGCTCAGGGCTTTTATAATTGCATCAATATGGTAACAACACAAGGACAGCCACACCGGCTCAGAGCAAAGGTCCATCTACCTCCATATCCAGCTCCCATGGTGACCAACAACAGAAATGGAGGAAAGAGCATAAGAAAAGAGCATACATGGACTTATTCCACCCCAGGATGCTCCCCTGCCTCCAGAGGTACACAGCTCCAGCCAACTTTGTGGTACCCCGTGCCCATACGCTTCCCTCTCACGGCTGCAGCTTTGGCACAAAGCAAGCCTGCGTTTAAGAAAGGGGCAAGAACTTGCATTTAATCTGTTCTTGTAGACAGAGCTCAGATGCAGAAGCAGGTGAAACTGTACTACAATGAACACAAACCCCTTGTCAATTATAACTAATTAGCCCCCGAGTGACCCTGAATCTCAGGGCACAAACTTTGTTCCGAGATCCGCACTAACTGTGCCCTGTCTCTCCTCTCTGAGGTCTCCAGTCAAGCCTTTCTAGAAACTTGCATTCATGCCATGGAGGGCAGGAAGACACCGTTGTTGCTATCTGCATTGTGGTGGTGCCAAAAGCCCCAGCGCAGGCGAGCGTTTGCAGACCCAGCGCTAAAGGACCGCTGCGCAGAGAAGACCAAACAAAACACTTTGCTACACCCAGTCACGCAACAAAACTGAGAGCCGGATTTGCTCTCCGGACAGGCAAGGGAGAACAGACTAGGAAGGCACACAGGTGACTTACCCAATATCCCACAGGCAGCCAGTGGTGGAGCTGGGATTAGCTCACAGCTTTCCTGACTTCTCCCCTCCCAAGCTCCAGCCACACTGTCCCTTTCCTGCTCAATTTTGCTTCTCTCCACCCAGCTGTCTTTACTGAACAGGCTTCCTACAGTGCCTTTTAGGCAGCTGTCAGGTTTGGATGAGTGTCTCCACTCCATCGAATGGGCTGTCCCCCTCTGCGCTGTCCCTGTGTGTGCTGTTAACCCTCATTTCCCACTGAAGTAAATGAGAAAAAAGCAAGACAGATAGCTCCATGGCAGCTGGATGGAGCCTCCCCTTCTCTACAGGAGACAGTTTTCTCCCCCTTTTCCCCTCTCCACTAACAGCTTTCCTCGGAGACCCTTTTGTCTTCAGCTCCCTCCCAGGGAAAAATAAACCCACATATATATATATATTCCTCCTTCTCCCTCTATCCTCCTGAAAAAAAGCTAGTTCCCTTCCTCCCAGCTCCTAATCCTTCTGACATGCTTCAGACAGGGGGTTAACCCTAGGGAGTGGTGGACAGGTGACAAACGGGCCCACTCTTGTTTCTACTTTTCTCCTTAGCCGGGGGGGGGGGGGGGGGAATCGGTCCCATCCATTCCCTCAAGCTGCTCCATCTTAAAATGGATGTTTCCCCTCCCTCAGCCCCTGAGCATGCTCTCCGGTTGCTGCTTGCCTCCACTAATAGCATCCCAGACCATCCCCCTTTCCGTGGCTCACCTGCCTTCTCTGGCTACTGCCTGCCTGAGCTCAGGGAAGAGACACAGTCACTACACCAGTTCCTAAGCTGTAGTGAGCAACCAGGGAGGGGAGGAGAAAAAAATCCTGGGAAGTGAAGAGAAAGGAAAAGGGAGAGGCTTTGGGAGCAGGTTAAGAAATGAGCCTGCAGATGCAGGGAGATGCAGCCCTAGCAGAAGCCAGCCTTGTCAAAAGACCTCTCCATGCTAATGCTTAGCAGAGGGATGCCTGCCATCCCCAGATTTATCTCAACCCCTCTGCAGCAGTAACCTACCCAGCCATCTCTCCCACTTCCATTTACCTTACAACAGCACAGCCTCCTTTCCCCAGGATCCCAAACAGTGATGTTTAAAAAGCCTTCTGACTAGATGATGCCCAGGATGAATGTAGGAACAGAGGGGAAACTGCCTGACCCCGATACGAGTGTGCCTCGCTCTGTGATCAGTGCTGCACTACGTCAGACTAAATTACTTTCATGGTTGCTATCAGGATCTAAGGCCATAAGGATCTAAGCACTGAGGGGAGTCCATGCAGAAAGCTCGTAAAGCATTTGCCTGAAGATACCTGACTTGCAATTCTCCAAAACTTCACAAGCAGAAAACTGCCCTGAGATACTAAAATAACAAAGCCCAAGCTCTGAGGTTCAAATAGCAAAGGTTGGGCTAGATAAAATTTTCCTCAGCGTTGCTCCCTGTGGTGGAGAACGAGGCTAGCTACCTGGCGGGTGGGGGGGGAAACAGCCTCCAAAACTCGACGGTGACAAAACCTGGGGTTGAATCCAAGAGGAGGGCTGTACAGAGTCCTCTTCAGGAAAGAAAGGTTTATCAAGGTCTTTTCTGTCTATTCCGAAGCTGGTTTTGATTAAAGAAGGAATTACCATCAGTTCCCTTCCCTTGCCCCAGTAACACATAACACACCATCCCCATTTCCTTCACTGCCAGTTTGCTCTAATAAAAAGCAGAATTATGCCTGAAAAGCATGTTGCACAAAGATGGACCCGCCAAGCACTCAAATAGATGCATTCACCAGCAGTCAGACACATGCATACACAAATCCCTTCCTTGCCTGTAAACAAGACAGATCGCTTTCTCAGCTGCTGTATATGAATTTCAAGCTGCTGTGGAAGAAACCTCTCTCCTCCCGGGTTTTAGTGCTGCACGCAAGGTGATCTGGAAGGGCAGGCTTGCAGAGCTACCTTCCTTTGCAAATCCAAAGTCCTGACACCTCCTGGTCTGTAAAGGCTCTCCACTGGATGCCAGTGGTTTTAATTTCAGACTCTAACATTTGAATGGTCTTTTCCTGAACGGCCACACAGGTCAGCACCAAGCGGAGGTAACCTCAATGGCATCCGTGTGACACGTGGCAGAGTCACCCCACTGTTAGAACAGCACCCCAAATGGTGCAGCAAGACCTTGCCATCATTCGACGCAGGGTTAGTTAAGTTAAGCACTTAAAATGTCATGCTTCTCAGACACCAGATATTTAACACATTTATTATACAAAGAATTACAAAGGGGCTGAAAGAAAAGTGAGGGATGGTTTCCTCCAGGGCTCTCCTGAGTAACCACCAGCAGAAAAGCTTTGACAGAGTCAGAGAGATAGAGTAAAAGCCTTGACAATAGTCACTTCCACCAGCCCAGGGTATAACTTCTGAAAACCATTCAGCAGCATCTGCCAGGGAGCAGAAGAGAGGAACGAATCCCACTGAATCCAGACCTGGTGCCACTGTAATGCATGGCAGTGAATCAATGAGGCAGAGAACCGCCTCTAAATTATTCGTAGCACTATGGCACATGAACATGGAGCAAGATAGCCAAGTGGCACGAGACCTCCCCTGAGAGGAACACCCGTACAGGTGGCCGCAAGCAACAGGAAAACTTGGCAGGACGAGGGGTGCTCCCACCCCAGCCATGCAGAGGGAAAGGCGAGGGCTACGAGCCGTGCACACTCCCAAGTGCCACTGCCAGTCCAGAGCGGTTTGTTCTCTCCGGTCGCTAATGGGGCTAGAGCCGCTTCAGCGATGCAGGAGAGATGCTCCAGGAGCGAATGCCAGCTGAACGGCACAGGGACAGACTCACAGGAGCCATGTCCTCTTGCTCAGGGCAGCCTGCAGCTCCTCGTCCCTCGAGTGCCACCAGCAGAGAAGTAGCTGCCCATCACACGGAGGTGGGGACAGTGGCTAGAAGGGGCAGCGGCTTGTGTGCGAGACAACGGCAGCGCTAGGCACAAAAACCAGCATAAAACAAAGACGCATTGGGCAGTTTGCTCTGATCCACCCTCCTGCCCTGGACCTCAGCCCCATGATGGGCACAGCCCAGCCATGGCCAGCTGGAGGCTAAGGGAGGAAGGTTGGGGCAGCCCTACTGCAGAGGCTGTGGGGAGCCTGGGCAGCCCGAGAAACCCGGCACAGCTCCTCCTTCCCTCCCATCCTTTCCAGCTTCTCTTCCCCCACTCCTTCCCTCTCCACACCAGCAAGCATACCTCAGCAGTCAAAAACTGATCAAAGCCCTCCGTCCGGCAAGCTGCCTCTTCTCCTGCGGGACAAGCCCCGAGGCATTCTGCAAAGGACGGTTTTCCCTTCCCAGCCCCCCTCTTCTGCAAGCAGGCAGAAACGCAGGGTCTTCCCTCTCTTTCATCTCCCAGTTTGATTTTCCTTGCTCTGGTTCTTAGAGCTTGAAGTCGGTGGACGGTTCATTAAAAGAGAGGGAAAACAAGCCATACCGACGCTTGAATAGCTCCATGGCGAGATTCCCTCGTGGAAGGCATGACTGAACATAATCGGAAGGGGTCTCTTCTGAGAGAGAGATCTAATCTAGCTATGAAACACAGGTGAGGGTTATACCCAGGGTTTTATTATATTGCCTATAACAAGCGGTGTTCTAGGGAGCGATCTAAGCATTTTATAGGTGCCTGGTCAGCGTCGCCAGCTCCACACATCCAAACATCACAAGACGTGTTCAAAACATTGAGAGACCGGCTTTAAATAATCACAAGCCCTTTATTATTTAAAACCCCAAAAGACAGACCTTCCTTTCTTTGCCATCTGTTTTTCTGAGGTTTTAAGATTTATGCCGTCAAACTCTACATGTATAAGGGTGGGGTTTGTTTTTTTTTTTTGTCCTGAGCTCAAACTTTCAGGTCTCATATAAATCCCGTGACTCCAGGAGCTTAGTCTTTGGAGAAGAAAAAATACCAAACACAGGAAAATTGCCCCAGAATTGACAACCCTGGTTGCTAGCTTCCTTCCCAATAAATTATTTTGCATCTTTCTGACAGCAGGTCACAGGTTGCTCTAATCATATGGCCACAGCTATCTAGAAGGGACGAGCATTTGGGACAAGGTTTTGAAGATGAACTCTCACAGACATATATCAGAATAACAAAGTCGACATGTTCACCCAAAACCATATCTCTCCTTCCACTATTTCAAGCCACCTCATGCATGATAAGATTATGTACACCACATCCATCCTCTTAGTACTTGGGTGTGCCTCATTTCCTCCCAACATTGCAATTGCACCACTGATAACAGGAGAAATCAAGCTGGACTCTGCTCTCACTCCTGGAACTGTCCTACCAGACACCTCCACAAATTGTCCAGCCTTATACTGGTGCAACAAGCACAAAATCCATTCTGCCCCGGGAAACACTGATAAACTCTCTAGGCCACAAACAGGACGCCAGAGTGCCTTAAACAGGATTAAGCGTTGCTTGAGCTTTGCAGCCCATCTTCAGAAATCTAGAGGCAGAGTATTAATAGCAAGAACCGGACAGCACAAAGCAGCTGAGTGATGCTGTCTTACTCCATAGGTGGAGGATCCTCCCCAAAAAAAGAAACCATCAGGGCACAGAGCCACTGCAATGATACCTAAACTTAGCATCAGCCGCAGAAAAGGAAAGAAGCTGTGGCTGGGCTGTTTGTATTCCCCTTTGATCCTTGCCTGACTCCCCAGGAGTCACTGGCAACCAGGAGTAATTTATAATAAGCTTTAGGCTGCTCTGATTTATTCTGGGAGCTGAAACCAGGTGCAAGGAAGCTAAATAGCCAGCGTTTCTTGGCTTTCATTGGGGGAGCAACACACTAAACATTACAAATCCCCAATGTGGCATAGTTTAGGCTTTGCCTACAATGGGCAGAGACAGCACAACTCAACATCAAGACAGAATGTAAAAAGGGATCAGCCTTTTTTTCAACTAGGATGCACCAATTGCTTCTGGCGAGTTTTTTTCTAGCTGCAAATACTGACCCTGGAACAGCACTCAAATCATGCTGGGGCGTTAGCAACAGAAAAGTAAAAAGCACTGAATAAATTAAGGACTGAAAAGAATAACTTTGATGACTTTCGAAAAGAAGAGAATGAGGGTTTTTTCCTCCATGTATTTTCAATTTCCTGAAATGACATGCGAAGAAATGGACAATCCAAAGTTTGTTTCAGAAAGCAGAACTGCAGAAGTTATTCATTATCAGTAGGACTGATTGGAAATTCAGCCGCTGGCTTGGTTTTTTCTTCCACTTACAAATTGTTCACAAACTGATCCTAATTTTTCCCAAGTGAATCTACAGCTTTCAAAAGTATACCCCTGCGGGTGAGGAAGTCCAACAACGTAATGGGTCAGCACTACCTAACTCCCTTTGACTTCTTTGAATAACTCAGCCTTCACCAGCCCATTGAACAAAACCAGCTGCTCTCTTGGAGTTACTCACATGCTTTCCACTTGGATTTTCACTTTTTGCTATTCAGGGCATGTGACTGCTCATCTGCGCTACATGGGTTGATTCTACAGCTCGACTGGATGACCAAAGGCTTTTAAAATAAGAGAACAAGCAAGGCTGAATGATGAAGAAGTCACTTACAGTTCACATTTTTTTGGACAAAACAAGCTTTTGTGCTAAAGTTTGCGAAGCCTTTTAGATTCATAAACATTTTCCCCACTGCCCAAAGGTCATCCGCATACTCATAAATAACCAATAATATAACTCTTTGGAGACCAGCGAAGCCAAGTCAAACGGAGAGTTTGCCAACATGTCCACAATACTGTTTATTCCATTAGTGCACCAGACCCTGCACCAGAGCACTTGACTCTGCCCCTTCAAAATGAAATGAAAGAAATGAAAAAAATCAAACAGAAATCAAAATCCATCTGAACGAGTCAGAACACCATATGATGGCTGTCCCCTTGCAGACCACTCTGCAGCATGTACTTCCACCAGTCTGTATATGAGATGTCAAACCATTCAGTCCATAAACCCACTTTATTAGAAATACTAGCATCTTGTCTCAGTGGATTTGAGGATTTTTTTTTTTTTTTTTTTTAAGTTTTAATTCAAGCCTCATTCCATCAAAACAGCAATGTTACCATATTTCAGAAGTGAATGCGTTTGATTCCAAGCATGCCAAAAGGCAGAGGGAGGGAGATAGTAAAGGGGAACAGCTAAATCTTTTCGCTTTTTCTCCTCAGCACCATTGCGAAATCTTTCTCCAAAACATAAGATTCGAGTCAAGTTGCCATGTTTTAAACAAACCACGGTGTGTTATTGCACTATGCTTCGGGGAATGTAGGTCAAGAACTTTTGGACCTCTCAGATTTTAAGGTATACAAACTCTGGTAGCATTGCTATCTGCACTTTTTCTTTTCTTTTCCTTTTCCTTTCTTTTCCTCCCTTTTTTCTCTCCTCTCCTCCTCCCTCTCCTGCTCTTTTCTCTCCACTCTGTTCCCTTTCCCCTTCCTTTCCCTTTCCCCTTTCCTTCCCTTCTGCCTTGCCCCTCGCTTTCTGTTTTCCCTTCCTTTCCTTCTTCCCTTTTTCTCTCCCTATCCTATCCTAACATTGGAAAGCAGCTGCAAGCTGCAGCTTCAAATAAAATGCTCTGAAAAGCTCCATTATGTTTATCGACACATTTTCCATTCTCGGGTTTTCATCCAGTAGGACACAAAACAAGTATTCAAAAAATGCATATGTGTGTGCAGACAAGCATGCATAAATATATGCATGCACATATAGTATGGGAAAACACATGAAAAGCGTGTTTGCGCGCATGTGCTTATGCTTGCATAGATTTTTCTTTTTTCTTTTGCAGCCTTAGGGAAATTTGCAGGCTGGATGCCACAGGTTGGCTCTGCGCATTACGAACCGTGTCAGTATGAATAATGGGGGCAGGCAATTCTGCCAGAGGGTCATGGAACAGCAAGTGCGTAAAAAGGCAAGACTGTCCAAGAAGTACACGCAATATCAGCCGGGGTCTGAAACGCGCTGCCAGACAGAGACCAAGATCAAGTTGTACACTCTAAGGCCAGGAGAAGCACGATGCCCATTTCTGCTGACCCCTTGCGAGGACGTGAATTACAGATTGCCACCCAGGAATCCCAGCAACTTTTTCCCAGCAACTGAAAGTACAAAAGCACGTTAGCAGGTGTTTAAAGTCAAGCTGTACCCCGGACCTTGTAACAGACTGCTCTTGGTCTCATTGAGCTGGAAGATCAGGGCCAGATCTGCTGATGAAGCCCCCTTGATTTTAACTGATGGATTATCATTTAGACGAAGATCCAGGCATAATGTGGATACCCAATACAGGGGCTGACAGCCAGAAGGGAATGACTACGACCTAGTAAACAGATGATAGGCTCTTCCTGAGACTTTCCAGGGTAATTTTCCTGGAAACCATTTTCTTATGTATCTTTACTCCAGCTAGTGAAAGATGAACACACTTCACTCAGTATTTCAAACCATTTGAACAGCATACGTTTTAGAGTTCAGTTTAAACCTTCTTGGCCCCAAAGTTTGCACATGAAAGGCTGGAAAAAGCAGTAGAGAAAAACACCAAGGAATGGTTAGCACAAGAAATAGAGCAGAGAGAAAAATCCAGATGAAAAAATACATTCAGTCTATACAGTATTATACCGACGAAGGATATTATATGCCAGGAGCTAGAAGCCCTGTAAGTGCCAAAATCCAGGTTATTCACGCAGCAGTAACTGGTTCCCCTGAACATGGTCGTTGTGACACAGCCAGTTTTTTCCACAGGACATCCCAGATCATTCTTCCCTGGTCCCCATCCAAGCCTGAATTTTTCTGCCTGTGTCCCACAGCCTGTCCTTGTTCTGCCTCTTTCTGTGCTGCTGCCTCCACAACTGAGTTTCTTGTCCTCTTGGACTTGGTCTTTCTTGAATTTTGAACCTCTGCTTACCACCCTGACGTTCCTTGCCCCATCAACAGCCTCGGTTGCTTTCCCTTCTCACGTGTGCTTTCCCTATCTCTCAGTCTCACTTTGTCTTCCCATCCTTCCAGTTCCTTTCCTGATATCAGCCTCCTCTTCCCTGCTGGCTTTCAGTAGCATTTCAAGTTCCAGACCTCCTGCCAACCCTCACTTCCCCCTTTGTCTTCCTGTGCCAGGCTTCTTGTGTCTATCTGCTCCCTTTGCTGCCTTCTCCACCGGGTTCAGCTCCCAGCATTCCCTCTGCACTTGAAGTCTGGTTGCATACCTCCTCCCTGCCTCCTAGACACCAGCAGAACTGAAGCCACCAAGATCACAGGAGAGACAGACAGCTTTTTCACCTCTTCCCTAGCATGATGGTACCATGAGAGTCATTAGGAAGGTTCATGGATGAAATACACCCTCTTGCTTTTGGAATAAGCACCACAACAATGCACTATTCCAGTGGACTCATCAAAGCATTCACCAGACTCTCACCACGGTGAGCAAACTGAGATAACTTTTTTTTTTTTCTTTTCTCCAAAAATATAACAGAGCTGAAAACAATCAGCTTTTCACAGGAACAACAGCAGGCTCTTCCTCAAAATCAGAGGGTTGAACTCATCTGTCTAAAAATGAGGAATCTGCTTTAAATAATTTTTCTAAACTATCTCTGTTATTAACCTCCAGGTTGCAATTCATTTCACTTCTATTAGGTACCTACTTTCAGATGGGCTGACTTTCTCCAGAGAGGATGGAGGAAGCTCAACTCACACAAATTACCTGGAATGAATGCCTAACAAACAGGCAGCATTAAAAATGTGAGCTTCAGCTCCCCGTGGTTCCTCAGCAACATCCCAGCCTCTCGTTCAGAAGAAGGAAATCAGGAAAGTGCCTCAGTGAAATGACACACACAAAAAAAAAATCTTGCTTTTTGTCTTTTTTCAAACTTGGAAGAAAAAAATGGTTTTTTCTCCTCATTTCGTTCTTGGAAATGGCTGAACCATTTCAGATTACACCATCCCAAGAAAAATCCAGCCTGAGTCACATGTGTGGCATCAAAAATGCCAGTGAGAACAGTTAGAGATTGGCAAAGTCATAAGCAACTAAATGCAGGGTCTTATGATAGGAAGTGTTGAACAACTTCCCAAGAGATACTAGTCCCACCTACACCTCAAGTAGGATACAAGGAGGCAACTCTCCCTTGTGTTGATTTGCAATTGTTCTTCAATGCACAGTATGTCTCCTCCGTTTCTCTTCAGAGAGGAGAACGTGGCGTGAAGAGGGTTGTATCTTCCTTTAAACAATTTTCCCTTTTGAGAAGGGGGGGGAGAGTAGGGGGAGGGAGAGTCACTAACAAACTTGGAATTCAGTTACAAAGAAAAATGTGCCTGAAAAGCGACTTTCCAAAGCCAAGAGCTTCACAGGATTCAACAGTTCTTCCAGCGCTATAGGATATACAGATACGTATCACTCACAGTAACATTCTGCAGGCTCCAGACTCCGCCGCATTACCAGGCAGGCTTTCCGACAACTAATGAGGGGGCTGTCAAGTGTTTAAAACAGATCACAGCGACTCCTTCCAACGCAGCCTGCAGAGGTGCACAGCACATCTGCGTGCTTCGGCATGGGGAAAAGAGTGAGCTTTGTTTCTTGTATGAAACTAAAAGATAGTAAGACCAAGGAAACAACATTCCCCCTACTCCCTTCTGAGCTTAAGTCAGTACAATAAGTAATGGAACACAGCATTGCAGGCTCACCCCTGCCTTCAGCTTCACTGGGAGCGAAGTTCCAGCCTTAACCTCAGGTGCTTCGGTGGTGATGGGTTTATCAGACACTCGGCATTACTTTGCGGCACTTTGGCCCATCGGCAACACAGGCACTAGCCAGGTGAAGCTATGGGAAACCTACTACTAGAGTGAATGCAGAAAAGAGAAAGAGTGAGAAAGAGCCCACTTTGGTACCATTCTGCACATGGAGATGGCACCAGGGACACCCCAGCAAAACACCCAGCCATGGTGGTGAGTCCCATCCATGTCTTCACTGCGTATCCGTCTCTCGTTACCAGTAGGAAACGGAAGAGAATAAGCTATATACAACCTGGAAAGCCTGCAACACACTAGGCATTTCTGGATACCACCAGAAAGCTTTACGCATGTCTTGCAAAGCCGAGACAGCCCTGATCTTCAAGAGCAGCTGCCTATGAGCTGCTCTGGCAGCCAAGATTTGGCTCCAGCCTTCTTACCCCAACAGCGTCAACCATAATTGGTCTCATTCAGTAAGAAGCCCTCCTCTGTAAGAAGGGACACCCAACACCATTACAGGGGAAGCTGAAGAGGCTGGGAAATCCTTAGATGCTGGCTTCACGGCAGGTTTGAGACAGTTTTGCTTCACAATAACAGAGCAAGGGCAACAGGTGTGTGGCTGAAGGTCCTGAGAGCTGTGTTGGGTGAAAGCAGTAGGTGCCAAGGGGACCCACCAACAAGACAGGCTCACAACTAGTGAAAAAGCTTTGGATATAGCCATTGCCAAGAAATCCATTCTGGAGGAATAAACCTGCTCTGTTAGCAGCCTTCACCTAGCAACCTCAGCTCTGCCCTCTGTGGCCACTCTGAAGCGTTAACCTTGGAAGATGTGGCCTTTGACAATCAAAATACCAGACACTTCAGGTTTTATTGCAAGCCCTGCTGCCTTGGAAAGAGCTGATGAAGGTCCCATTGTGCTCCTGGGCCTGTGAGCTCCAAGACCTCATGCCTGTGGCTTGGTGGTACATAGGTCTGCGTACAGCAGCCACGCTCCTCCGCCTCGCCCCCCTCCCCACAATCCCACAGCCCCCCAAAGGAGCCCTCTGACTCATGGCAGACACTTTTTTTTTTCCCCTCTCTCTCTCTTTTCCCTTGCATAGTTTGCTTGCTGACGTCCAGAAAAGGGTTTTTACCTCCTGGAAAACAGACAAGGCAGCTCCCAAGGGCTGCCGGCTGCAAGCACGGGATGACTTGGCACCCCATCTTGTCAACATCCCAAGCTTGGGATGTTTTCTTGGGGGTGTGGGGATAGGGTGGAAATCAGGCACGAGGATGCCACGGCGATTCTTCAGACAGTGGGGCAAGCTCTCACAGTCTGTGCCTGGGAGGCACACACAAGCACACATGGTGGGATTTGGGAGCTAACCAACACCGCACAGGCACAGCAAGAGCGTGCCTCCGGATCGCAGCCTTCACGGCACCCTCCAGGGCAGCACTGCCCCATCCCCTTCCCAGCTCTGCTGGCCAATTTGCTCTCTGACTTCGGGAGAGATGCAAAAGCGCTAGATCACCACTAGCTTGCTCAAAGACACCGTTTGCTCACCTAAAGGTAAGCCCAGATCTCCCTTCACCATGCTGTAGAAGTTGCCTGGAAGGCACAAGAGCCGGGTGCTATGTCTATGTCCTATTATTTGACATCTTCAAGCCTTCCAGTCCCAGCTCTGCTCTGGTTTTCACCTCCTTCTGTACTTCCCTGCAAGGAATTGCCATTACCCAAGACCAGGGGGCTGTGGGAAAAGCCAACACACTCATTTTAAAAGGGAAGAGCAATGTCTTTAAATCTCTTTTTTTTTTTTTTTTTTTTTTGTAATTGCTCCGAACTCCCCTTTGTATCAACTCTGGGTCAGGGCCTCCCTACTTCACACTGCTGAAGTCAGGGGACCCTCTTCACCTCCCAGAAGCTGTGCAGCTGGCTCCTCACACCTACATTGGGGAAACTTGCCCAGTTGAGTGGACAAAAACTCAGCAAGGGCAGAACTGTCACAAGGGGTGGGCACTCACTGAGTTTTGCTGCCAAGCTCCATCATGAGTATCACAGGGGCAGGTCACTGTCCTGAAGATCACCCCTTGGTTCTGTTCCATCAAGAGCGTATGATGAGCTGGAGGCAGAAGGAGGTCTCCCCTCACTCCCATGGGGGCTTCATCCCAGTCCCTACCCTACCTTACGAGCACAGGCTGCACATGAGAGGCCGTCGGGAGAAGACTGACTCCCCAGCCCTGCGGTGTGGGCATCCATACCGCAGGGAGGCTGTCCCTCCTCAACAACAACCACCCAAAAAAAAAAAAAAAAAGGGTCATTTTTCTTCTTCTTCTTTCCCCCTCACCCCCCTCCTTCCAGAAAGTCTTGGTTTCATCCCACCGTGGAACGAAAACAAATGCTCTAAACCGCAACATTTTTCACGAACCGGAATTTCTTGCAGTCTAGCCAGCCTTGGTGGATCAATACCAGGCATTTCTTTCCTCCTCTGCTCTGGCCTTTCCCTTCCAGCCTCCTCCCCCCGCCCCACTCACCGAGGGGAATAAGGGAGCCGGAGGTGTCGAATGGAGGAGTCGGGAACACTCCAGCTCGGTTTTAAAAGGGACACAAAAAACACTGGCGTCAGCCGGAGCACCAGGGCAGGCGCTGAGACCTTGTTTTGGATTTCGCAGAGACTGTCCCTGGGGAGAGCTGTCTTTTTTTTTTTTTTTTCCCCTCCTTTTTTTTTTTTTTAAATGCATGGTTTTGTTTGTAAGTTAAAAGTCTCAGGATCTGCAGTCTTTGAAGCGTGGTCAGCCTGCCAGATGGAATTAGTCAGTGCCTTTCGGTCGGAAATCCCAGGCAGATGAAGCGGGATGGAAGGACAGTGTTTTTCTCATTTACCAGGAAACCCTCTGCGTCGACCCCCACAAATTCAGCTGGAGAGCTCCCCGGGACCCCAAAAGCAGGCAGGACTGAAGGCAGGAAAGCAAGCAAAGGGCCAAATCTTTCACGTGCATAAATCGGTGTGGCACCGCTGAAGTCAATGGCCCCCAAGCAGATTTATACTGCTCAAGATCCAGCCCAGATGTTTTTGCTGGTACTTGCCTGAAGCTATAAGATGTCAGCGGAGTTTCCTCTGCTTAAAAGCAATGCTGAATTTGGCTCTCCTCGCCCCTGACTCATACCATCTTTCCGTCTCTTCCCACCATGGCCTGTCTCGAATCTTCCTATTTGTGGACTCCTCAAGGTGAGCACTCCCTCTCCCAGGTGAACCGCCTCCTTCTCCCATGTTATTGAGCAAGTCTTTGCCTTCCTTCACACATGCCCTCATCTCACGCCCAAGCCCAGGAACCCAAGTGCCATCTTTGAAGCTTTACCAATCTATTTTCTCCTCTTTTCTTTGTCTTTCCCTCTTTCCTGAGCCCACCCTTCACTGCTCCCCATGCCCCTGCTAAAAGCTTCGGGTCATTCCTCAGGCGGACCCTGACAAAATTACACTTGGAGAACATCCACTTATTTCCACGTCATCCAAACCACCACCCAAGAGAAGAGTTAGTACCGCTTGTTCCAAACATGCAATGTATGGATGACAGCTCATCATAAAAACACAGAATGACATCAGTAGATGTGGGAAGAGCTCACAAGTGTTAGACTGGAGCTGACAGCCTCCCTGCAAGAGACCAGTGCTAATCACTCACCAGCTGAGACCTCACCTTCATTTCTCACGAGGGATGGAAGGGGCAGAGAGGCTTGCTGTGGAGTTGGTGCTCCGCAGTGCTATCAAAGCAACCATGCAGACCCATGCACAGAAACAGTCCATTTTACCTTCAGACTCTCCAAATCTCTCAGCAGCATGACGGTTACAGCAACAGGGAGGTCCAAGCAGTACACCACTGAAGTGACCATGGTGCTCAAATATTTGAGGAGGGGACTAAAAAAGGAGTGATGGATCTCCCAGCAAGATCTGTTTTAACAAGGCAACAGGCAATATCTCAAGAGCAACAAGCATGAGGCAACAAGCATCTGCAATTAGTACTGGCATATTATTAGCAACTGAACAACCAAAATCAACGCCAGTTTTCGAAGCCTTCTTCAAATGCCTTGCAGTCTGCAAAGGCAAAGGTAGATGGAGAAGCAGAGAGGGAACACAACCATGCTGCAGATGGGTCCTAGTGCCAAGAACCCAGGCTGCACTGTATCACCCTAGAGAGCCAGCATACCCAAGGGGCTAACGGCACAAGTTTGGAAGAGCATTCAAGCAACAGGTGTGGCCTGACAAACCTGTGGAAATTACTGCTTCAGGATTTTGGCTGAGTCAATATAGCATAAAATGAGTCCAAAAGGATTAGTACTCCAGATTAACAGGAGCACAGGGAGAGATACATGAAGCCCAGCCATCACCTGTGATAATTGCAGGGAGGCCAGTGTGCAACCAGACTGAGAAGTGCATATGCTCATGTAAGACTGAGCAGGGTGTACCAGTTGCGTGAGACTGCAGAGTGCTTCGACTGCCAGCTGAAGCTAAAGAGGGATCTTCCTTTCTAATACCATATAACTGACCAGTGAATTGGGCATCCCCTTCCTAGAGAGCAACATTATTCTTCACAGAAGAGGCACATCGCGGACCTGTCCTGCCACAAAAACTTCCATATTCCTGAGCAGATGGGCAGAGGAGACACAGACACATAACAACCCAGAAATCCTGAAGCAGATGTTCTCTTCCCCCACCTTCTGATGGCAGTTCCTGTAGAAAAGACTCATCTTGCTACCATGTGAACCAGGATACTGCTCATCTCAAATAAGAAGAGCTCAAAATGGCCACAGGGACCTTCTCTACAAAGGATAAGATTTTGTCCACCTTGTCTGAACTTCAGTATCAGCCAATCACTGACAAACATCTCCACTGTCATGCTAGCAGCAGCCGGTCCGTGGAATAAATGCTGGCTATCTGCAGAGATGAACATCTTCCTTCCAGCTCCTATCACCCCCCATACCAGGTCCCCAGAACCCCCCGGCACATCCACAGAGTGACACTGCCCTGTGGTGACTAAACGCAGCTCCAGCCAGCTGAACCCCCACACCACAAAGTCACCTATACCCCTGAGAAGGTAAAAACCAATGCCAAAGGGCTAGAACCAACTCACAGCCATTGCCAGCACTGTTCTTGCTATCGGCAAACACCATGAAACCCATTAGCAATCAAGACCAGTCAAAGCAAACCAAGCTTATTTCCTCTGCTTAGAATACGTGACAACTCAACAGCTCCATCCACTTTATTCCATCAGGTCTACCCCAAGCTGAGCCCAAGCTGCTGCTTCTTCACTTCCTTGCTGCTCACTGTGCCTTCTCTAGGACCCTGCTGTGCCATTGCTCAGGCCTGACTAGTTCTGGATCTCCAAATACTGACTGAGCACAAACAACTGTCTTAGGAAACCTCAATCTTTAAAGAAGCGAAAGCAGATCTCCAAAAGAGGCAACGGCATGCAGCTATTTGCTGGTACAGGAGTAATCTCTGAGGCTTGCTCAACTGAGCAAGCAATGCACGCTCAGATGGATAGAGCAGAAGCTGGACTCCCACCTTTTGACTACATCCGTGCTGCTCAGAAAGATATGCCACCATAGAGCACAGCGTTTGGCTTTCACCCATCCCACACCTCCCCTCCACCCTGCAGCCTCTCAAACAGCCTGGCCCTACCCACAGAAGTTGTCCATGTGCACACGCTGGGGAAAACCACAGCTGGGCAGGGGCTGCCCCTACCAGCCAGCGGAGGGGCCCACATGGGCTATGTTTTGTCACTGCAAACAGAAGGGGACCAGGGAGAGCAGCGGTGATTTTATTTACTGGAGATCTGGCCCCATTATGTACTATTTTGTGCATATTTAAGGGATGCTATGAAGCTGCCAACATGGCCCAGGGCTGGGCAGAATATGAGTAACCCTGGTTTAGAGGAAAAGGCAACAAAAGAACCTAAGAGAGGTCTGAAACCAGGAAAACAGCCTTGTTTATGAAGCCAAAAAGAGAGTGCAGCATATTCCAAGGCCAAGAGAATTTTTCTCGCAACGTTACTTTGCCTTGGCTACCTGGCCACTCTCACATAAACAATGGAGACACACCAAGAAAGCAAGGAGACTTCACAGAGGTTATAAAAATATCACTTGTGCAATTAGACTGAATCAAAACTCATGACTTTCTGGTTGGAAGGAATGCTTGTGTTTCCCCTCGCATTTCTTTTTCTCCTCTAACTTTTTTTTTTTTCCCTCGTAAAAATCTAGATAAACAAAAGCCCTAGGATATTGGATGGTTCCTTGCATATTGTTTTAAAAGCAGAAACAACAACAGCAGCAACCACCGTGGTGAGGAGGAGTGTCTGCGATTGGCGCTGCGTAGCCCCTGTTTTTCTCCATTTGCAGGAGCTGTTCTCGCCGTTGCTTTGCCCCACGCAACGTTCGTCCGCACGTCCCGTCCCAGGACATGACGAGGCACCGTCATCTTGTTAAGTGCATCCCCGCTTCTCCCACAACCGCAGCGCTGCTTTGTCAGTGGGTCACATAAATAACTGTGGCAAATTGGATTTACATTCCTACCTCTCTCCTCGGCTCCAGGGGCGATTCGCTTATTGCCTCCTTATAGACAGATAACTGAAAACAGGAGAGGGGAAAACAGCGCTTTAGACGCCCTTGCCTACCATGACTAGTTCATGAACTCTGCAAGGCAGGGACTGCGTGCCGCCGTGCACAAGGAGCCCACAGGCCTGCGAGACACGGCTTGCAATATCACCCCCACACACCCACATTCACGATAGCGGCTAACATTCACACACTTTGTAAAATCCTTTGGATAAAAAGCATGAGTGTTGCCAGCTTTCAAAAATGTTGTGTGTGGCCCTAGAACTAAATGATATAGGCTACAAAATAATAGGACTTAACCAACCCGAAAGTATTTAGAGTATTTTTCATCTGTTTTCTCATTTGGACCCTCGAGGCTTCATATTTTCAACTGAAGTTGTTTTCTTCCAGGATCAAGAGAGCTGGAAATGCTAGTTTAAAAAAATAAAAATAAATAGAAAGCTGAGAATCTCATTCAGCCTCTTGATTCCAGGAGCTCAAATAAAGACCACAAGTCTCAAATAAAATCCACAAACATCACAAGCTTCACAATGATATTCAACAAGAGATGGCAATGTTCAGAAGCATGAAATGGTAATTCCCACCTCGCTGGATCCGGTTTTATTTTCTTTTTCTCACCTCAGCTCCTGTGGCTATTTTTCTCTTCCTATAGGGACTCTATTTCTGAGCAAATGAAACGATTTCTCACCATACAGCAGAAGGCGTAGTCCTATCTAGCTGTCAATTGCTTTTAAAATTCTTTACTCCTGGAAGTTTCATGAAAACCAGTGGTTCAACAGAGGGGAAAAAACCCAAGTAATGGTCTTAATGAGAAAAGCTGCATCAAAAGTCCTACATTTATCCCTCCTGTTGGTTTGCTACTGCTCAGTCAGCTCTTATGCGCCCCTAGGTTGTTCTCTCCTAAGCCAGCGGATGACAGATATAGGGACAGGGGACTGGAGGGCAGACTCCTAGGAAATTAAGAGACCCTGAGAGGGAGGAATCGCAGGCTCAGTACCACCTTTGGTGGCTCAAAACAAGACAGTGGGTTTAGCGGGAGGTGTTAGGGCTCTCAACCCTCCACAGGAGATCTTTTTACTTTTTGCTTTTTATTTTTTTGCCAGACCATCATAGATAAGGAGAAAAAGAAAATCAAAACAACCCACATTTAGAACAAAGACCTTCCTTTGTTTCTGTCATCAGAGCAGCAAAAATTCTTCTCTCTTAGAAGAGAAAAGGACTTAGAAAAATGGTGATTCCTACCTCCCTTATACATTTGCCCTAAACACACTCTAAGATCGTGCTATGTTACTTCGGGGCACATTTGGCAGTATACAGAGGCTCACAGGTAAAGGACCCCCACTGAGGAGGAGGACACAGAGACACACATTTCAGTTGGGTGACTGTATATAGACATATCATCGCTGCCTTCTAGAGGTGAAACCAAGAAAAGATAGCAGGGTGACACACTGTCTCCAACTATTCAAATACAAGCAGCTTTAACTGCTCTCAGAAGTTGTTGATCCAACAAAAACATGAAATAGAAGTCAATGGATCTGAGTGGAAAATATTATAGCAGTCAAATAGGCTGCTCCAATAACACTACCTCTACCCACAGGTATGTTTGAAGGGGATGGGGAGAGAAGGGAAAAAGAGAGAAGGTTCTGTGCTGAATATCTGAGAAGTTCGGGTTTGTTTGGGGATGAAGGTTTTTTCTGCAGAAATCGCACCCACTACTAGGGAACTGTGCAAGTCTCAGAATGCCAGAGACTGATGGGTGATGGAAATATCCATCATGAACTGCTACAAGCAGCCATGAGGCCTTCCCATAAATCACTGCAAACTCAAATTAGAGTCATTAACATATAACAAGGTCATGGCCCAACCATTTCTGAATGATGATGGCAGAACTGTGATGAGTAAAGTCATGCAGCACCACACCTTACCGCAGGTTATCTACGCCCACCAACCTCCAGCCTCTCCCCAAGGGACAACACTCTGGGTAAAACAGTCATGTGCAAAAATTTGTGTTGTTCCACAAACAAACCAGAATGAGTTTTAGGCCTAAAAACTTGGTTTACAGGCTCTCTCACTCCAAGGAGCAACAAAATCAGTTTTGCAACCTCTAGAAGTCCCCCTCTTTCTAATACCCTCGCACACACACTTGCACAGAGACATCCACATCAAGCTAGACAACCCCCAGCATACGCCATGTGTTTGCATGAAGATGGCCAAAGCACAGCCCTGCAACAACCTCCTGGATCCATTGGCCAGCAGAGATGGCTAAGAGACGCTTCACGAGAAGAGAAGCTCTGCTTGTGCAGCAAGGAAGCACAGCTGCTGTGGCAATGGCATTTTAGCAGGTCAGATCCAAGTCTGAAAAACAATGCTTCATCTTGCCTTGACCCATCCTTGCCTGGAGGATTAGCAGTTCAGGAGAAACCTTGTCGTACAAGGCTGCAATAGTCGTGCAGCACATCTGCTGTTATCTCAACACGTGGACAGCTCCCGCTAGTATGATCCATCCCTTATTTTTACATGCACCAAAATACACCGAATTCCTTCCTTTCCCCTTAGAAATCCAGTGCTGGCCTAGCTTGCCGCCTCCCTGTTGGACAGCTCAGTCACGCCGAGTTCATCCCGCCAATGCTGGTGAGAGACGAAACCAGATCCTGGGGCTCCACGGCCAAAAGCTGGTCCCCCTCCAGGTCCCTGAGAAATCCTTTGCGGTCGCAGAGACGTCACCGCTGAGGTGGGCTCTACCTCAGACCGAGGAGGGCTGCCTCTGGTTGTTATTAGCTGTACTGAGGATTCGAAGGACAAGGAGGCATCAAGCCAGCATCTACTCCAAAATGCAGTGATCCTACATTTGCAGAACATGCATCTGGCCTTCATTAATTCTTAAATGGTCCAATGTGGGTAGAGGAATTAGAGCGGGGGGGAAGGGAGCTAACGCGCTGTGCACTGAATGGGGCGGTCACGGGGCACGTTCATGCAACGGGCTGCTTTGTTTTGAAGATGTTTCTGATCAGGGAGTGTCTTATCCAACATGGGCACATCGTAGCATCAGCAGGACTGTGCGTGGGCCTAGGGGTGTGTGTGGGACAGACAGCCTTCAGCAAGGGCTTGGCCTCGAAGTTTCTCATGGTGGTCATCATAAACGTTAGGATGATAGCCTGGGGGGGCAGGCCAAGGAAGGGCACTGGGAATTCAAATCATGAAATGATGATGAGTTGGTCTTTCACCCCACGAAAAGGGGGTATCTGAGTTAAGCACGCTGACACCTTTCAGAGCATGGGTAGGCTGGAGAAACATGGTGTCAACATTCACCCTTTCTCTCCACATGGCTGGAGGCATCACCATCTGTTCCCCATGGCCCTGAGAGTAAACGGGTGGTTGAGCAAACACACTACAAAGGTCTCTGTTTCCTCCAGGAGGGAAGAGCATCCCCTGCCTTGAGGACACTGGGGTGGCAGATTGAAAGAGAACTTCAGTCTGGCTCACGAGGATCAGAGTCCATCTGCGAGCGTGGCTATGAGTATACATCGAAGGGTGATTCAGTGTGTATGAATATTTAGGTGGGTCGCTGAGCACGCAGCTGAGTGTGCTTGTGTGGGCTGCGAAGCACATGGCAGAACAACAGGGTGCAGGCAGCCCGTGGATAAACAAGTGTGTCAGAAGTGAAAGGACACAGTAGGGCAGGGGACTTGTTCAGAGGGACAAGTCAAGAGCTGTGCTAACTTCTGTCTTCCATTAAACCTGGGACCCATCGCTTTGCTGTGGCACGACAGCATACAGCTAACGGAGGGGGAAGAGGCCAATAGCCCATATCTCCCGGGTGGCATCAAATGGAGACACTTGCACCGATTTGGTGCTCAGAAATGGGGCAGACCTTGGGTTGACCTGACCTCTAAGTGAGCGGAATAGGAGCTGCGGGAAATGACGCTGTAAACAGGAAGACATGAGATAAATAAGAGATGGGAAGAAGAGAGATCTATTTAAAGTGGCAGTTGCTTTTTAGCTCTATTTCCCCTCTTCTGCTCAGCTAGAAATGAAGGCCCCCACCCTTTTCTGCTCGCCTGCCAAGACAGCATACACTTACCACTTACAACTCTTTCCTAGCCGATGCAAAGCTCGCTGCACACCCCTGTTAACACCACTGCTGAGGCTGTCCAGGAAACTGGGGAGAACACATCTACATGCTCCAACAACCTGAAGAAGACTGGGTGCAAGGTTTCCAGCTAGCTCCTGTCTTAGGTGAGCCAAAGCTGTCATATGCAACATGACAATGCCTTGTGATCTCCCCTCCACCTCCTCAAGTGGAGGTTGGACTAGATGCTGGACAATCACACAACGTAAGATGGTGCCGCCTCCTAAGCATTTAGGGTGGTTAGAAACAATGAAGCACATCAGGGAGAAGTGACCAACTCCAACTGATGCATTGCAGTGGAACAGAGGAGACAAGAGGGAACAAGTCCTATTCTAGCTCCATCCAGGGCTCAGTGTCTCTAAGAATTGAATCTTGCTCAGCATTAGTCCAAAGTCCAACCTCGACTTCTGCAAACTCTGATCTATGCCCTTTAGGGGCATTACTCTGCCCCGGTGGTCTCAGAAGAGAGATCAGCCTTTAGCTTCTGCACCCTGAGGCAGCTCTAATTTTAAGCCACTTTAAGCAAAGCAAATCTACATTTAGATATTTGACTTCCACAGTTCTGTGCTCGCACTCCCAGGTCACAAGCACACACTTCTCCTGTTCTGATGCACTAACAACAAGTAAAAAAAGGAGGGGGGGGAATCTTTTGGTCAGCGTAAGCATTCTTGTTGCGTTCTCAGAACTGGATGTTCCCTGTCTAGAATGAGATTTTAGCCTTGCAATTTCTGATCGCTCCTGTTGGCAACTGCCTTTCCCTTTACTCAGCTTTCCCCTGATCTCTTCCATTAGGGAAGTGGCAGAAGGCTGTGCCCTGCATTTCCAGGGCAAAACACAGAACTGTCCAGGACAGTTCCCGTGTAGAAGGGATTGGCCCCATTTATCTGAAGAAAAAAAAAAAAAAAAAAAAGAAGAAGAAAAGGAAAAAAACCCACCAACCTACCCAGTCCTGTTACAGAAACCCAGTTAAGTAGACAAGCTAAACAAAATACAATTAGGTTTCCTTTGGCCAGCCTGGAACATATGGTATTCGTCAGCCAGTCGTGTTCCTCTCTCGATTCTGGCAGGAGATAGGTAACTTGTTCCAAGCACTAAGAAAGCTCCTGGAAAGTCAGCATGCTGAGCAAACTTTTGGAGGGGGGCTAGCTGGGGATATAATAGCTCACACAGACACAGATTTGACAGCATTTCTTCCACATTGTTCAGCGCGGCTCTAGGTTACAATGCCTCTGGCTTTAGTACATTCCTGGTTCACATTGTTCCCTGTGGTATTGCATCTGTAAGTCCTCATTTGCTAAGCACACACACAGAGTTCTGGGGTTGAGGGCTCCTACCAAGTAGGCAGACAAAGGTGTGGAAGGAAGAGATGTTCCTGTGGATTTGGACTCATAAAGAAATCCTAAAAAAGCAAATTGCGCCAATGAGCAGTGCAGCAAGCCCTTTATTACATTACCTTTCTAAGGCAGGCTGAAAATGGCTGCTGCCATCCCAGAGCAGACCGGTGAGCACTTCCCCAGCTCCACAACAGCAATAAGTGCCGCAGTGTCATGGAGATCAGTTGCTGCAGAAAGGAGTAGCCTCTGAATTGGGTCATCAAACAGAAAACTGTGTGAGGAGACGGGCTCTGCGCTAGGAATATTCTGCTCTGTTGCAGTTCGCAAAGAAGTTAGCAAAGAGCTGATTCACAGAGAAATAAGCCCGTGTTTTAATAGAGGGAACTGAAACTGTGCTGCGGTAGAGTAATATCCGCGAAAGAACTGCCCCAGCAAAATCAGTTATGTCTATGGGAAAAGGAAGCTGATAAAGGACTATTGATTTATTCCAGTAACAACAGAGGCTTCAGACTGGAAGCGAGCAGAGTGCTTCCCACCGCACACTCTAGGCCTGCGTGAGAGTTTCAGCTGCTTTTTGAGTCCACATAGTTCAGCCTCATCAATGCCAGGGTGGTTTGACATCTCTTCCATAGGTTTCCTTAGTCTGCTATAGGCCTTTTTTCAGCAAGGAAGCCAATTTATTCCCTCCAGTGCAGTTACAAGCCAGCACTGCCTCCAAGTTTCTGCACTGCCTTTTATCTTCCCGTATACAGTTGGCCTTATTGCATATCTGTTCCTCCCCTATCCCTGTTGATGGACAGCCTGGCTGGCTCAGGCCACTGCAGCCTCAGCCTAGTTTTCCTTGGGCAGTGAAAAAGTGGGAAATGTGATTGTAAAGAAGAGCAAGAGGATTTCTTCTGACCGTTCCTGCGCTCTTTGGTCCACCTGTTTGCTGCCAGAGTCAAGCTTCCTCCCTCTTTTACCTGCTAGGCACAGTCACTCCTGTTCCTTCATTGCAGAACACCAGGGTATTTCAACCTCTGTAACACATGGCTCTTCAGCGACATTCTTGCCACATCAGTAACACTTCAGAATACCTTGACCTTTTTTACCCCCTCCTTGTAATCCTATACCCTTTGTAGCAGGAGGTATTCCCTCGCTTCCATTTCCAGCTTTTTGGCATCCAAGAACCTGGCTCATGCAATAGGCTTCTGTATGTCCTCACAGCATCTGCCATAGACCTGCTTGTCAGGTTTACCGGCAGTAAGTGCATTGGGAAAGCATTTGCCGCTCTTCTGGGTTGCTATTATGAATCAGCAAAACTTGCCGTGATCACCAGCAACGTGCTGCAGCACAGCAAGGACTGAAGTGCTTGCAAAAAACCTTTGCATCTGTTTCTATTCCTGGACGACTTAGCCCCATCACATTCAAAACCTCAGCTGCAATGCACAGCTTCGATACAACATTACTTTGGGGTTACATGTATGCACTCAGTCAGCTCATCTCTTCTGCACACTGGCCTATCAGATGTGTTACTCTTGTTCTACCTTAAGATTAATGGGAGTGATTCTCCGTTGAGGTTAATGGGTGTAGCACACTGCTCGCAATCATTTTTGGCACGGGCTGCACCAATGCAGCCAGACAAGCCGCCTGTCCTTTGCAGGGAGGGACCAGCCGAGTTTTGCTTTCAGGAACTGAAGAATTGACTGCGGCTTCGTCCTTCAAGAACACCATCCATCACCCACCCAGGAGCTCTGCGGAGTGAGGCAACAGCGCGTCATCATCCCCTCCCCGCAACGCAGAGCCGAGTCCGGCTCGCTTTTGTTCCTACCCACATCACATAGACTTCAGCGGAGCCTGGTCACCGAGGGCCATTCATCTCTTTTGCTCTCAGGTCCTGCTCAGCAGAACCCTACTGGGCTTTCCTCATCCATCATTACTGGCAATTTAATCTCTGTCTCTTGCTGGGCACTTCCTCCCCATGCCTTTGAATCGGAGGGATTTTTTCCTCCCTCAAAGGAGCTTGTAACATTTACTGCATGGTATTGGAATCTCTGGACTGAACTGAGTCATAGTTCAGCAAAATTAGACTGGTTTCGTCTTCCTCACAGTAGGAAATTGGACATACTGCAGCTGTCTTTCTGTTTTCCTGTTTAAACTGTCCCATCTTCCTGCGACTCTGTCCTCGGTGGCAGAGTAGCTGAGGCACGTGGCTTCCAAAACAGGAGATAAAATGGCTGTTGCCAAAGGTTGTTTGCAAAGCCGTTCAAAGCAACAGAGGACTTCACAAAGTTTCCAATCATTAAGCAGAGTTACAGCATTTGGCTCCTTCCTGCAGCCTCCCAGTATCTCTCATTAACACTGGTTTACTACTGGTCTTCTGGGAATCAAGAGTGAAATTTCCACTGGCTTCCAAGATGGAGGATGGAGCTTTCTAACGCAAACCCTGTGTAATGTCCCTGCATGCCCTATTCCAGGCTACGTGACTTCACCGGAGACCACAGCAGACCACAGCACCCCCTCGGGGTGCTGCTTTTAGCACCATAGGACTCCGTGCATTATTTAGGTTATTTCACACATAGGAAAATATCATGCAATATTTTAAAGGTCTTCAAGACCATGCAATAGAGAAACAATAAAACCACACATACGTGGAGATCTCAAAGGGCACCGTTATGTTGCCTAAGCCTGTGCCGATGGTTTTCAACCTGCTGTGCCTCCAGGATTCCTCCCCTTCCCTGTTAGTTCATTGAAGCCACACAATTTTACGCGAAAGAGTAAAAAAAAAAAAGAGTTGAGCGCCAAATATTCAGGGCTGCCCAGCACGGGTTGCCCGTTGGCATGATCCAGAAGGGCACGCTATACAAGCTGCTCTTTCATGCAGGGATCCACACTTCTCTGCAGCAAGCGAGGTTAGCTTTCAAAGATGGGCATGTGCAAACATATGCCACGTTTGTTTGTTTTCTTGTACCGGCATCACTCAGTAGTATCTGCTACGGGAAAAGCGCTTATGTTCTGTGGAAACACCTAAGCACAAACATTATATTTATGTACATGAACAGAAGAATTTGAGAGCCTGTGTTAGCCACTTGTAAATGACTGTGCCCACCTCGCTTTAAAAACTGGCGCAGCATGCGAGTAAATGTAAGCATAATAAAAAATAACAGGAAACAGACAGGCAATAGAATTAAGAGCAGCAGCCAGCTGGGATCTTCTAACCAGTGACATCAAGGGATTGCTGAGGTAATACACTGATGGGTTTTAAATTAACTGTAACCACTCAGGAAAAAGATCTAGGCGTCACTGTGGACAGCTCAATGAAAACATCTGCTCAGGGACAGAGGCCATCAAAAAAAAAAAAAAGAACAAAAAAAAAAAGAACCAAAAAATGTTAGGTTGAATAGAATAAAGAACAATACCAAAAATGTTATAAATGCCACCACATAAATCAATGACATGTTCACACTTTGAGAAGTGAGCTGAAGTCTGCTCGCCCCATTTCAGAGCCGGGATAGCAGGAACAGAGGCCAGAGAAGGATGCCAAAAAATCATTAGAGGCACAGAAAGGTTTCCAAGGTCGCCAGGAGGAGAGATTAAGGTCCAAATGGTTCAAAATAGCTTGCACTAGAAGTGTATAAAATGATGAGTGAGAGAGTGAAGGTTTTCCCATTTGCCCTTTCTTATGCTAAAGAAATAGCGGCCACCGAAACCACTCAAAAAATATTATTACAACAGGAAAAAGAAAGCTCGCCAATGTTTTGCAGATTGCCCAGTTAACACGCGAGACTTGCTGCCGCAAGGTGCCAGGCTGAGAGTTAAGCCGGTATCCAGAGAGGGATCTGCCATTTCTCACCACACTGCCATCACACAAGAATGAATGAAATGTATATGATACATGCAGTGTCTGGGCAAGCACTGAACTTCTGGGGCTAGGAAGAGACATAGAGTAACCAAAGGCAATGAAGAAAGCCAGGGAGGAACCTGGTACTGGCAGGACTGCAGGGAGAGGTTGAACGAGAAAAAGGCGCCTGGAAGAAGAAAATGGGAGACAAAAGTAACAACCCGGAAAAAAGTAAGGGAGGTGTTTTCTGGGGTTTCCTCCTTTGCTGTCCACATGAGAGAGGGGAAATTAAGATTCTGCTAGGCTGCATCAGAGCATGTATCCCAGTCCTCTGGATAAAAGGAGAGATAGCAAATGCTGGCCACAGGTAAACGTTTACAACCGCAGCCGGCTGGACTGTGGACAGAGCTGCCCCATTCAACACTGCCGTGCCATGCTCCAAACACCAGCATCCCGGTCCATCCCCTGGCACCTCATCCCCTTCGCATCCCGGTTCGCCGTTCAAACCTCCAAAATAAACAGGCAACATCTGAATATCCTGCACATGGGGAAATTTCAGGCGGCGCTGCGTATTTTCAGTCTACGGTTTGATTTAGGCCGACAAAGAGAGACCAGCTTCAGCGCTTGACCAGCAAGAAGGGCTGGCCAGCAGCAGCAGCAGTACACATTTTGAGCAGCATGCAGGAGAAACCATTTTTTCTAGGTTACCCACAAAACGTCCAGCTCCACCGTCCAAGAGCTTCACGGTCTTTGAGTGTATCTGATGGGTACAGAGCAGGGTTTCCCTCCTCCACGCAGGGACCCATGACAGCACAGAGTAGCAGCAGGTGCCTGCAACTCAGCAGATACCTCTGTTAGGGCAAAGCTTGCACATCACTGTGCGCAATCCTAGCAGTTACCTAACTACAGGGGCCAACAAACCTCTTCAGAGAATGGGCTCTGTGTTTGCTATAAGAGTCAGCCCAAGCTGCGCATGGCTCTGACTCCCTTTTTAAGAATGAGTGTATGGGCAAGGACAGCAGAAACACCCTTATGGACACTGAAATAGAGCAATTTTTGCTTTGCGTTCAGGGATTTCCCCCAAGTTCTCCCCAGCTGCAGTAACAAGAGCAGTCGGGGGATACTGTGAACACATGGGAAGCATTAAAGCATGACACTCCACGCAGCACTTAGCCCCAACCACATATTACACGTATTACAGAGCACAAAGCCGCCTGCTCCTCTCTCCGTCAACGTGCCTGTGGGATGTCCATGGCAGGGGTTTCCTCCACTTATGCGGGCCTGGCAGTGGGCTTTTTTGCTCCACTGTGCGTGCCTAGTGGAGTGGATGCCCACCCAGGAACACCACTACGGGCCTAAACTGGAAATGTGTCATCAGGCAAGCCATCATACAGATGTATGGCAGTGGATTTACAAGCACGTGCACATCGAGCAGCAGTCCTGGTCCTTGAATGAGACCATCCACCCCAATGGGGTGGTTCTTGTCAATCTTTCCCCTGGGAAACAGCAGATGGGTAAGAATTTGCCATATGGTCCTGGGACAGTGGAACCTTTTTTCCTCCTTCCTCTCCCACGTGTTCACCTCCATCTATGCTTCTCCCAAGAAGCATAGAGCGTCACAAGCAGAAGAAAAACCAACAACGACGATGCAAAACCCCCAAACAACCCCACAGCTACTCACAACCTTCGGCATCAAGCTGCCCGCTCCTGGCTTCCCCTCCCAGCCTGGGAAGCAGGAGCCCCAGCACAGCGACCCACAGCACGTATCGCCCGTTGCCCAAGCCGCTCTTCTCCACACCTCCTACTCCGCATCCCACCTGCCCTTCCTCCCCACCACGGTCTGCCAGTGGGGAACCCCACCACCAACATACCGTGCGCACAACATAATAAAGCAACAGAGTCCAGTGTTAAGCAAGACTTTTATGTGCAGCCAGCATTTCAAAAGGCACAGTACATGCTGTATGCTTGGTGCCGTCAGACTCCAAGGCTGAATTCTCCAGTGTTTTAGGAAAAAGGTAGGGTGGGAGGAGAGTGTGAGAGGAGGGAACAGACCAAGCTTTGTGGAATCCTTTTTAAGAGTGTATGCATGACTGTATAAAAGGACATTTTTTTTTCCTGACCTCAAAAAGACAATATTATTTCACACAGACCTATTTCCAAGAGTGGCCAAGCTATTTCTACATGAACCGGTGCCTGGCTGAGGCAGAGGCTGTGAAGGGGAAACCCTCTCTCCAAGTACGACATGGAAATTCCTTGACCTCAGCTGCAAAGCCGATCAACATGCGTGTGATGGGCCAATGAAAAAGAAATTAAAATACCAGAGTGGCCAACACAGATGAGGGCAGGTGTGTAAGGGAGAAGGCACAGCCTGCTTTTTCCAGGCAAAGGGCCTGACAAAAAAAAGGAGACGTGCCGGGCAGGGAAGAAGAGGAAAGCAGGGCAAAAGCAAAGGTATTGAGACATTGGTCAGAAAAGCAAAGACTTAAAACGCCAGGCAAACAGGTTCTGATTCATACCTTACAGCCTGAAAGTAGAGAGGCAGGGTGAACAGGCATGGAAGGCAGAAATAAATATTTATTTTAGGCCATGCTATCATTTGGTGTGCTGCACGGAAAAGGTTGGGTGTTCACTATGAGCCCAGACAGAGGCAAATAGGTTCATCATCAGTCTAGACCTGGTAACACCGAGTAGTGACTACACCACAGACCCGTACTCTAAAGCTGTGTTTGCTTCCTCAGGAGGCCACCAGAGAAAACAGCTCCACAGTGAAACTACTTTTCCTGACCGGCATTGAGGACACGCCAACCTACTGTCTCCAGCAAGAGCCCCACAAACAAGCCACCACTGGATAAAAAGCTGTACAGCAACAACTGACTGGTGTTAACTTTCCAAGTCAAGTGAGACAGAGCCCTTTAGTTTCCTTCTTGGAGGACTGGATATCTAGAATTAATGCATCTGACCCCTAAAAAACACTTGTGATCAGGGGCTGAACCCTTTGGGTTAGGCGAAGAGTATCATTTCTCCCCGTGGCAGAAAACTGGCACGTACCACAGCTCATCCATGGTTCTGTTACAGGACTGAATATGCTACACAGTCAGGTCACTCAGTGCATACGTGAACTCACGGCACTTCTGTAACACGCCAGATGCATAGTTTGCTATCTCCCTGGGATAGACGTCAGTCAGGAGGGATCTCCCACTGCCAGAATCATTTGTCTTTTTCATGGCCTGCTCCCAAGTTAACAGCAGGAAAGAGGACTGCAAGGTCGGGGCCACAGACCTTCCCAAACTCCAGGCAACCTGCATGGAGCAGAACAGCAAATGCAAGACGCTCTAGTGGCATCCATAGGTCAGTTTAGATACACACACAGGGACAGGGATGACAAGCTTTGTCAGGGACGTGAGCGTCTTCTAAGATGAGCCGTGGCTGCAAGCCACAGCTACAAGCCTTATTACAACTGTGCCCATATTTAGGAGGAGAAGTAAGTAACAGCAGTCCATATACTTCCATCCTTTTCAGAGTCCCAAGAAACTCCACTTAACAAAAACCATTCAGTCTTTACAGGAAGAGTGACGTGCACTGTGGGGAACAAGTTTGGTGGTGTTTAGATACCCTGCATTAAGAATAAAAGCAACCAGGTCCAATGCAAACTAGACCTGTGCCCTGAGACCTAAAATTGGGTCAAAACCCAGCCCATTTTCAATGAGTTCTCAGAAACCCCACCAGACTGCTCTGCTGCTCATTAGCTGCAGTTTCAGTACCTTCTGGGTTTCTCCAGTGAAAGACAAGCCCTTGAAAAACAGGAGTAACATCCAAAGAACTTGGTTCTTACTCAATCTCGAACATGGGCTTCTTTGAATGCAACACCTGTTTGGGATATATGGCCTTTCCTATTAGGCATCTAGATGCATCATGGACACTGAACCAGTCTCTCCTTTTCTCCCCTGATTACCTGCCCCTCTTCTGCTAACGTCAAACTTTCCAAGGTCCCCCAGTGCTCCTAGTCTAGGACAGAAATGTATTTATTAGGGCAAAATGAACAGAGTGTGTATGAATTAGAAAATGAGTCCAGTCTGTTCAACTAGGGTTGGGCAAGCTTGTTTTGCCTAATTTAGAGGCCATTCAAACATTGTGGGTTTGAACATTACTGCATTAGTGTTTCACTTAGGAAAAACTGTGAAAAAAAAAAAGGTGAAGAGAAGGGGAAAAAAATCCAATGGAAACATAAATAACGTATAACGTATATGGGGCACCCACTTGTGCCAGGACAGACCTTCTAAGCCTTAACATATCGCACAGACTTCCCTTCAGCTAGAAGTTCCCTTTAAAATACTTTAAAAAAAAAAAAATTTTAAAAATCCTGAATCACCATACAGAGGTGGAACAGGTCAAAAGAGATGATACACATGCCAAGGACAGCTGGTCCTAAACCCTGACCTGTCTTCATTTACACTTTGAAATCAAGGTCCTGTAGATCAAGAACAGAGAGCTAATTTGCAAAGCTCCAAGCCCCTCAGACTGCCTTGGGTGAATCGCAGCAGCCCTTTGTGTCAACAGGACGTGCTGCAAAATCTCCACGGATCCTGCAGTTGGTTCATTAGCTTTATCCATACCTCAGCTGCACTTGGCTGCGTGTAGGACTCTCAACAGACCAGCTTTCTGGAGATAATTAGCATCGTTTATTTTACATCCCTCTTTTTCTTCTGTTGTGTCTTGGTTGCAATAATTTGTTTTTGGGTGACAACTAACAAATTGGGGGTCCCTTCCTCAGACAGGGTAAATAATTCATTTTGGTAACATTATATCAATGCCCACCAGCTAAAGAATAAGGCCTTCAGGTTCAAAAGCTAACCTTGTCTGAGGGGACAGCTGGTCTCTTCCCAAACTGCACCTCAAAAGCAGCACCAGGGAAAGATGTGAAATGTCCTTAAGGCAAGGAGTAAAAACAGAGGACACATGGTGAAAGAGAGAAAAGTGGGTGCCAGGGAAGAAACTTAAGGCACTGCAGGAACAAGGCTCTCCTCATCAATCTGATCACATTAAATCACTTCCTCTGTCACACATCTCCATTTCAAAAGCCAAAAGAGCCACAAGAAACCTGGTGGAAGCCCAACTGAGAATAGCCTACCTCCAGAGGCATCTTCTTTCTCCTCATCCTAAAGGTTGCTTTAGGTAAAAACAGAGACAAGAAAAAGAGATGGAGTGGGTGGCAATAGATGCTGCTTACGTGCCTGTGAGCAAGATCCAAGGGCAGGGAGAATGGCCTGACCGAGCAGCCCTCACCATGAGATCTGCCAGCCCAGGAGAGACTTCACTCAGGGGAATTAACTCCACGTAAAACACCACTCCTTCTGGTGTTGTTTTAAAGCCCTTTAAAGCCCCACCACATGGGTGGGTTTACCCTCTGCTCCCATTTACACCTGGGCTACACCCCTCCTCACCAGCAGGTCCCATAAGCTGCACCACTTAGAAGAGATGGATTGTGATTTCATCAAGAAACTGCAGATGAGTTACAACCACCATGTTACACCGTCCTTTCCCCCTGGCTCCGGGCCCTTCATGCCCAGGGGATGCCTTCAAGGCTGAAGCGCGGTCACACAGATGTCAACGGGGCTGCCCCAGCCCTGCCCTCGCTTGCAGTGCGGAGGAATGTGCTGCGAGCCCTGTATGGCGATGACCCCGCACAAGAGGAATCCCGTTTCTTCTCCATACCATCTCTGACTTCCCCCCCACCTAATCTATATTTTTTTTCCGGCCTCGTGTATACTTTCCAGCTCGTTTCCTCTTGCGGTTCTCATTTCCCGCTCCTAGGAGGTGAGCTCATGCGTTTCTCAATTACCAGCCAAAGAAAGGGAGAGGGAGAAAGCAATCTTATGGAAACAGATGAAGTCATGCCTCTATAATGCCATATTACGGCTCGTGCTCACAGAGCCATGATGCAGACATCACTGCCCCCCAACCCTGGCAAGGCAGCCCAGCTTCCCGATCCCCGGCTCAACTTGTTCTCCGTGTGCCGAGGGAAGATGCTCCACTGACATGCAGGGAGAGCAGAGCATGTTTGTCTCGCTGGCTTTTCCCTTTCGTCCCCCCTCCGCCCCTGCTTTCGATCCTCCCGCCCTTTTGTCCACCCCCAGCAATCCCCACGGATCTTTGACTCATTCACAGCACGCCACTGAGTCAATAGCGAGCCCACAGACCATGTGCAAGGCTCCCAGTGCTGTGCGCTCTGCCTACGGCTATGCGGACGCCGGAGAAGTTACACAAGGGAAATCTAAAGGCAATTAAAAGCATAATACAAGTGGTTGTTTAGAAAAGGTGGTGGGGAGGAGAGAATAAAATTAAAATAAATAAAGGAATGTTTTAACGAGTGCAGCAGTGAAAGCGGGATTAGAGGTGCCTGAATGGCATCTCTATATTTCCCGTATGGAAGGGAGGGCTGCCCAGTGCAACCAGAGCTGACAAAAAAAATTAGCTGGGCCTCAGGCTCAGAGAAACATTTGGCTAGAAAGGAAAGAAGGTAATTGCTGCAAATGGAGACTAATTCAGGAAGCAGCCAGCCCTACACAGGGCCGGTTCTTGTGCCGTTAGAGAGCTACAGATGCTTCATGAACGCTGGGTTGAGGGGCAGGAAAAAGCACAGGGAAACCTTAGGATAAAAACAAAGCAAGACAGAAAGACAACAAATCTCTCCTTCCCATGGTTCACACGTGCTTAGCATTTCTCTTCCCTCATTCCTCGCTCCCCAAGGACCCTTAGGACCTGCTGGGGGTCCTACTCATCCTTGCCTTCATCAGTCTACCCGATGGCCATGGAGGGAGCGAACTTAGCGGCTCCCAAAGCACAGACCATGCCCCTCCCCTCTCCCTGCCCCAGGAGAGGAGTGGGCTGGAAGGTGAGGTGCAGGGCACGGAGGATGTGTTTACTCTCATAACACCCCTGTGAGGTGGGGAAGTCATAGCCTCATCTGACAGATGAGGAACAGAGGCAAAGCGAGATTAAAGGATTAGCCCAAGGTCACACAGGAAAAGTTTGTAGCAGAAGTGGAAATTAAGCCCAGGTCTCTCGGTCCAAAATCAGTGCCTTAAGCACAAGACCAGACTTTTCCTAGAGTTGGTCAACCTTTTATATTTGATAGTTTGTTTTATTTTCAAACAGAAAACCAGTTTATTTTCTAAACACACATTTTCATAGAAAAGGGAGATGGAGGAGCTCATTTCCTGGAGGGAGGAGCTGCTTAAGATCTTATTTATTTCTTTTTAACTTAATTTCTTTTAGGTTTTAGCATTTCTGATGGGGAAAAAAATGCTGCACAAATTTCAAAGCACAGGAACACGTTCCTGTTCATTCATAATTCATCATAGGAAATGCTTTCCACTTACCAACCAGTTCTGCCCCACCTCTCTTTGCCTTGCAACGTTTTTAATACCTTTTCGTTATTGTATTTTCATAGCCTCTACTAGTTTAGAAAGCCCGCATCTTGTAAACAGAGACCTTTGTTGGGCAATGCTGCTGTCACTAAAACCCCGTTGATCGGATAGGTACTTTATAAATGAATACAGGCAACAGGTCCATGCCTTGACGTATGCTGCAGGGCCAAATTTGAGTTAGACCTCAGCTGCTGCTGACTCTGCTCATCCAGCCCCTGACCAAACCATGCCTGCCTCTGCCGCTGGCTCTGAAACTCCCTATTTTCTTCCCTTTATTGTGCCACCAAGCCCAGTCCTTCCCAAAACACATCTCCCCCTTGGCTCTGAAAGCCCCTTGGCAAAGGAAAGCAGTCCCACTCGCCTTCACACATGGGCCAGCTGAGGTCCACGGAGGAGCAACTACTTATCCACGATCAACCAGGAGACCAGCAGCAGAGCCGGGGAAAGAAGATGTGTTTCATTAATACAGAGCCTCTCTCCATTTAGACATGTGAAATTCAGCCCTCACAGAAGCCCCTAGGAATTTACCATCACTATCCAAAATGGGAGGGTTTTTTACCCCGAAACACTAAGCAGCAAGAAAGCCATATGAAGCAAATGCGATCTGAGGCTGGCATATTCAAAGGTGACTTAAGGATCCAGACACGCAATTCCCATGCAAACAAATGGGAATCAGTAGGCAGAAAAGGGCTGGCTTACATTCATGCCAACCAAATGGTTAAAATTAGCTATGATCAGTAAAGCATTTTGAAGAAAATGTGGAACACTTATATAAAAGCTGAGTGTTGCTCAGAAACAAAGATCTCTTTTCCTGTAATTGTTTAATGATCTTCGAAGAACAAGAGGACAATCCACAAGGATGACTACCACCATCACACATGTTCCTGTGACAATGAGGGAATTAGGCTGAAACAAAGACTAATAAGCTATCCTTACAAGGCAGTTTTCACTCCCAGTTTGCTCCCACCCCTTAAAGACTTATTTGTACGAGCGGGCAAACTTCACATATTAATGAAGTATTTCACCAGCAGAAAAGAAAGCGTGGGCAAACTTCACATATTAATGAAGTTGAAGTATTTCACCAGCAGAAAAGAAAGCATGTTATAAACTTATGACCGGTAGCAGTCCAGCTTATTCCATGTCCTGGAGATACCTAAACACCCACCTACCACACACAACAGGGTTTCGGTCCCCTCCCCAGCTCCCAGCACAGCTGGGCTGTGTCTGGCCCACAGTACGTACCTACCACTCTCCTCTGGGCTGGGGAAGGCTAACCTAAGAGCAGAGCTTCACCAGCGTTGCAAGGGCAGGTCTCAGATCTCTTAACTGACCTTCAGGCACTGAAGTCTGCACGATGAGCTGCAACAAAAAGCCCTTTTTTTGACTTAGTCCCAATGGGAAGGCAGTTTGTCACCTCTGGGACAACCTCCTTGAGGTTGGCTGACTTCTGCAACAGCCCAGAGCACCCTTCACTGCCAAGTGAAGAGCTCGCTTACAAATTTTGACTCACCTGAGCCTGTGCAGCTTAATTAACAGGGGGTGAGAAACTAAATTTACCAGAAGCCCATGCGCTCACATATGGGTGGCATAAGGGCAGGGTCCTTCCTCAGCTCAGCTGATTTGTTGTCTGCCTCCCATGGTCAATGTCTGTTTGCTTCCTGAGGATATGCCCATGGGGAAAAGGTGCAGAGAGACCTGAACACATTCGCAGGGCTGCCTGGGAGACGTTTGGGATCAGCTGGTCCAGGGAGACAGATGGGTGCTATTTTGCAGGTCAGGTCTGGATCCAGGACAGAAATACCTGGAGGAAAACTTCACCATCCAGGAGCTAGCACTATAAAGGCTGAATGTGGGTTTCACTTCTTTGTCCCAAGTTCTGGGTAATATGAAGCGAATTCCTGGAAACTGAAGGGTTTGGACACTAGAATTGTAGACTTGGAAAAATACTACTTCTGGCTATGATTTATTTATAGTTGCAATTAAGGACAAAAGGGCTCTTCAGAGAGGGAGGATGAAGTGGAAACAAGGCCAGGCCTAGAAACTTAAGACTATGGGGATTCCCAGAGCAAAATTAATCAGAGGACTGAGTTGTTTTCTATTTATTTTTTTCCTAAATGGTTATCTCTTTGTTTGGCTTATCCGGCCCAGAGCTTTGCAACAACTACATTTCTCGCCCCTCCCCATAGGCTTTGGAGCCCAGCCAAAAACTGGAATTGAGGGTGGGGATGGGTCTCAAACTCACAAGAAGGGCTTGTGAGACCTACGCCAGAAAGGCCACTCTACACCTTAGCACTGGAGCCATTCCCTGCTTGGCCGCAGCACAGGTAATGATGG
>NW_009204208.1:93155-128532 GCF_000690835.1 Fulmarus glacialis
AGAGCAGAGCTAGAAGTCACCAACTATACAGAAGAGTAAGAAAGTGCGAGAAGGCAAGAAGGAAGCCAAAAGTCCTTGCATCTACAAAAAGAAATAGACAGCGCATGGTAGGATTCTCTCTGGGCAGGACTTTGATTTACAGGGGTATATATTATTCCAGATCCTCAAAGAGTGGGTGTGGTGCAAACCCCCAGACAACCTTTTGAGCTGGAGTTCTGTAGATGTCTTTAGAAGAGTAAGAAAGTGCGAGAAGGCAAGAAGGAAGCCAAAAGTCCTTGCATCTACAAAAAGAAATAGACAGCGCATGGTAGGATTCTCTCTGGGCAGGACTTTGATTTACAGGGGTATATATTATTCCAGATCCTCAAAGAGTGGGTGTGGTGCAAACCCCCAGACAACCTTTTGAGCTGGAGTTCTGTAGATGTCTTTTCGTCTCTTTTAGATCCAGTTTTTGACCCTGCTAATATCCCCTGTTGAATAAAAGATCTGGCTCCAGCTATCACGACCTGGATAACAAAGGAGGTGGGGAACTGCAGGCCAATTGATGGCAAGACAAGTCAAAGGAGGTGTTCTTTGCTGCCCCAGTAGTTCACAACCCCTTCCAACCAAGGGGTCCGATCAAGACCTCCAGGCTGGATAGCACCTCCAATCACTGCAGCAACCAGAAAAGTGCCCAAGCAGACCAAAACTAGGGACAATCTTTCCCCTGGGGAAAGTTTCAGAAAAGCCAGGACAGTTTTACTCCAAGAGACACTGAGGTCACCTCTGTTTGTCCATCCCTCAGTCTGGACTCTCAGGCCTCAACTTCCCTCTCTGGACTGGAGTAAGAGCCCTACACAGCCTCCCGGGTCACTACCATGTGTAAGTGCCTTCAGCTAAAAGGCTGCTACAGGTTCTCCCTTCAACCTGCATTTCTCTTGTTTACTTATTGCCTTCCAGCCTGGAAGAAGAGGCTGCTACTCGCTGTTTACATACACTTTCCTCCAAGAGAGGTTTTTGAGTCTGTTATTGTTGCCTGACTTCCACACTGTGACGAGCAGCTGCACTGCACCTACTGCTAATTTTTACGCAACTTTCCCCCCATGCTGTATCCGTGAGACACTGAATCATGCGTGGACTTCTAGCAGCAGTTATCGCTAAAGAGATACAAGAAGCACAGCTAAAACCAATGGCAGAGGTGTAGTACCTCAACCTAAAACGGGGAAGGAGCAGGACGTGATGAACTTTAACTCACAGGATTTAGGGAACTGGCTGAAACAATTAGCAATTACCAATGCCTCTCTTGTCGAGCACGGATGAGGTGCACAATAGAGAGAACAAAGCAAACGTCATGCCCTAAATTAAGTAAGCTTGTGGATTGCAGAAGGAGGAAAAGTCAGGTTATCTACAATTCCCAGAAAAAAGTCTGAAACATAAATAAATAATGAATAAATACCACAAACTATTCGTAAGCACAGAAGATAACAAAGCAAAGTCTTAGGCTAATATGGATTTAATCAGAAACAAATTGCATCCAACCAAGCTAATTTCCCTCTGTGACAGGCCGCGTGGATAGCAGAGGGGCCATTGACGTTACATGCCTTAACTTGTAAAGCTTCAGATGCATAATATCCTCATAAGACATCAAATAAATGGTCTCAAATAAACTTTCACATAGCAGATGCAAAACTGACTGGAAATATGATACTTGGACGCGAACTATCAATGGGTCACTGTCAAAACGGAGGGATTAACCCAGCGGAGTTGTATTGTGTTTGTTGTGAGTCCAGCTTTCTTCAAAGTTTTCTCTAAGAACCTGGGCCATGAGATAGATCGCACGCTTATAAAATATGCAGCTGCTATGTGGCTGGGAAGGACTGCCTGAAGACAGGTTTGAATTCTGATCTTGGCAAAGTGGGGAAAATGTCTGAAAAAAAAATTGGATCCCGTTCAGTAGAGATACGGATGGGGAAAAGCTGCCCACAATTCCTCAGAAAATTATGGAGGGAGTTGAGGTGGACTGCAAGCTGAACATGAGTCAGCTACGTCTCACTGCTACAAACAAAGGACAAACGTTGTCCTGGGTTGTACAAACATGAGTCCAGCCTGTAAACCATGTGGAGTAACCTTTCTGCTCTGGTCAGCGTGCCAAGGCCTTAGCCAGAATGTCTCGGGACAGTGAACTTCAGAAAAGATGTGCACTGATTGGAAACAGTCTGGAGGAAAGCAACAGGAACAATCAAAGGTTTAAGAAAACCTCACCTGCAAGGAGAGCTTTGAACAAACTGGGGTTGTCCATCATAAAAGAGAAACTCATCAGGAGACAGGACACAATAAGAGTCTTCAGAATCCTGAAAGTCTCACCTACCTTTCTAAGCCCGGGCACTGGACAACCTCCGCCTCGGAAACATGCAGCAGGTAATCAATATGTGCTTTAGGAAAGCACACCACGTGACTGAGGGTTGTCCAGTGGAGACCATGGTGTAAGCAAGAACTTTTGGCCACTGCTTGCAAAGAGCAGGAGCTACTGATACCCTTTGCCTCCAACAGCCCACCCAAAATACGTTGCAATGGAAGGCAGTCTCTGCATCCTGCGACAGCAGCCAGGCCGGAATGCGTGTGAGACCTTGATTGGAAACAGGCTGCTCTTCACATTTCAGCTCTGCTTCTGGCGATGTGTGAGAACTTCCTCATTCCTAGATGGTCTCCTCATCCCAGATGAGGGAGCTGGTGTCTGGGGAAGACCTTTAGTATTCATTACAAAAATGTTTCCACCCCCTCATTGGTCTCTCCTCACTTCACCAAAGCACGCAGACAATCTTATTTTTCAGAAGCACCCACCAGCTATCCCTTGACTGGCTCTGGCACTGCTACTCGAGTGCCTGACTCAATTCCTATCGCCGTCAAAAGGCTTCCATTGATGGAAAGCACTCCACTGGTTTCAGTGGGACCTGAACAGGACCCCAAACAAAGCGACAATAGCGAAACATGATGAACCCATGTCTTCCACGAGTGACTCATCGGATTTGGGAGTAGGGGGAAAATCCTGAAATACAAGAGGAAGATCGGTACGCTGGACAGAAGGCACAGCCGAAGGTACAGCAAGACCAAACTGTGTTGCGCTGTGGGTTTGGGAGTGATCTCCCCTCCCCAGACGCCCCCAAGAGCAGAGGCAACGTGGCTGCTTTCCTGGGGAAAGGATGAAATGCCGGTCCCCGGCAGAGCTGCGGGTTCCCGTCCCCAGTCGCAGCGGATGGAGCATGCCACGCTCCCAGCTGGAGGGAGAGAAGTGTCTCCAAACACGGAGGGAGGGGCGTCTCCGGTGCTTACAAAGCCTAGAGGAAGGTCCAGACGATGAGAACAACAAACAGCAACCAAAACCCCGTGGAATATGAAAGGGAGAAATAAGTAAAAGCAGATGGAGTTGTGCCACAGAGGGCTCTTCCCTCGCATTCCCAGCATACCAAGAACAGTCACCTCCCCTGCCCAGATCGTCTCTGTCCTCACTGAACCGGGCAACTCTGCTCCCAGCTCCGTCTGGCAGCCCTCGTCCACAGGGAATGCTAAACCTCGCAGCCCCAACGCACACATCGCAGACAAACTTTTAACCACCTCCCTTGCTCCAAAGCAAAGCCAACCACGCTGCAGTCCTGGCACAATGAAAGCACAACACAGGTACAAAACTGAACAGATTAAAAACCTTCGAAATTTCAAATAGTACTTTGTTATCTTCATTGTTTTTCCAGGCAGGTTCAAACCTGGTCACACATATTCTGGTCTAGCCATCAATTTAAATATCACTTAATGCAGAATTTTACCTTGATTCAGTTACATCAGGGCAAAGACCTATCTGAACAGGGTCAGTTTGGCCTGTGCCACTTCCCGATTCACCCGCAGAGAACTACGCAGGGATTTAACTGAGTTCTTTAACAATAACTTCCATTTAACAATTGCAAGTTTGTGTATAGGTCAATCCTAACCAGTGCTAGGTCTGGACTGGAAAGATCTCTGTATATTGCATTCCCTGGCATAGATGTGTTTCTAGCATAAAGATGGCAACTCGAGCACGCACAGACTACATCCATACTCTCAGTGAGATAATGGTGTTACTTCATCACGATGAGAAATCATATTGCTTTAAAAGCAGCAGCCCAAATAGAGCGGTATAACTTTTTTGCACAAACCCTCAGACCTCTCCCTGAAAGAAGGGGTCAGCGGTTACTTCTGAACCAAGACAACCATGCAACAGTGGCACTGGGTAATTTGTTTTCTGGAAAATGCTGCATTCAAGCCAGGCCGATAAAAGTGATCCAGTACCCAAGGCGTTTTTGCCATTTGTTAAAAATGCCAAATTCTCTTTCCAGTTAATTTACTAGCATAAAATCTGGTACCTTTTAATTGCTGACTAATTAGCAGAGATCTTACTGGGCCTGTGCCTTAGGCCTGCTCTGAAGCAGGAAAGACAAACGAAGCCTTTGCAGGTTCAGAGCTGCAGCCATCAAGGAAAGACCTGACCAGCATGAGAAGCTTGGCTGTATCTCGCTGGCAGTCTATGGGAGTCCATGAAGAAGCAAGCGCACACATAAATGTAACTCCACGCAAGTCCTTGGCTAGCTGAAGGTGAGGAAGCTCTGCTGTACACTGCACAGTCGAGGACGTACTACAAAGAGATCATTCTCTGGTCGAGCATTTTATATGCACACACAGCGTTTGCAAAGTCCCACCGTTACGGTTTGGTACCAATAAAAAGAATAGCTTCTGAGGGATAAAGACACAGGCTCAACAGAAAACACTAAACACTCCTGCTTGTCTATTAATCATCTTGCATGGATATCATGAAATAGAAGCAAAATCATTTTTAGGAGATTTTAGGTGACAGTAGCTATGCTTAATGCATTTTACCAAATGTCTGGCAAGGACCAATTGGTTCCACCATCTTTGGTGCTGATCTCCACTAACCATCAATACAAGCCAGTGTTTTTATGTAGCTGTCTCTATTCTATGCAAGTAGCTGCCCTAGATTTGACCATAGCTTTCAAAGTAGGCATACAGAGAAAGTTCAGGTATGATTTATGGTTATCATGAGGGTAAAGGGAATTGACACTCCCTTCTGATGTTGCTCTCTGCTATGCAGATGTGGCAAAGATGAGCCCAGGTGTGTCAAGTCCATCACAAATATGTGTCTGGAAGACTGAGCCAAGAAATGGGCAGCCCAGGAGAATCACCTACCACCTTCTGGCCATCGGGCATTCACATGCTCAGCTCACAGAAGCACCAATTCCTCACAGAGATTCTCTGAGCTGACTCCAAACAAGCTGGGACATCCAGCCAGCGTGATGGAGGCCCATACAGAGAGACTAGAGTATTTTGAAGAGCAGGAGAACCACATCAGCATGGCCTGTGGCCAAGCCCAGCCAGCCTCCCGAGCTGCTTGGCTCGGCTGCAGTATCACACTGACACAACCACATTCCTCCAAGCGCTGGAGCTACCTTGGGCATCTCCACAGGGTGCTGCATCACGCAGGGTAGCGGCACTTGGAGCGATCACAGTCTAAACAGACAGAGGACAAGAAAGGGAAGAGGGACATGGAGTCACTTGCCTGAGGTTACACAGCTGGTCAGCCACAGAGCCAGGTACTGCGCCCAACTCGAGCCTGCTGTCCACTTGACCACACTGTCAGTCTGCCAGCGGAGAGTTCAATATACAGTTTAAGCAAGCGGCTCGCACACATATGGTTGCTGGCATGTTGCTCAGGAGGAGGAAGACAATAACAGACCATCTAAGGATAACATAATACTGTATATCAGATAATGCCGAGAGGGGCCCAAGCCAAGTACGATTTTTTTCCTCCTTCAGTGGAATTTTCTTGTGTATGCCTGCTTTATTCTGAAGAAGACATTTGTTTGCCTAGGAGAGGAGATTATCCTGCAGACTATTTTCTTTAAAAAAAAAAAAAAAGAACCTTCCATATCACTAGAAAAATTTCCTTTTTTTTAAAAGCAGAGACCAAATACAAGAAAGGCACACAATGAGAATAAAGTAAAATAACAGAAATAATGGGAAGCAACTCATCCTTAAGGCTTGCAGATTAATCCTGCATTTTCTCAGCCATGTTCATGTATATTTTAATAACCTGGTTCTCTTCTGCATCCAGGTCCACTTGGCCCTGCCATGGAAGTTCCTTTCACGCTTCCCCTCTGATAAGGTGAAACCTGAACACAAACACGAATGAGTCTCACCAATGAGATAAATAATAAGAAAAACTGCTTATCCAGTTCCTCTCCCTCACATTCTTCCAGCACTCAAGCAATTTAATTCATCGTCCTTGTCAACCATCTCTAAACCTTATATAACTTAGCAATTAACTACTATTTTCAGTCTCATCACATTCTCCCGCTACACCTCAAAAATTGGTACACCTTAGTATCACAGACTGTTTCAAGTTGCAGAGGACCTCTGGAAATCATCTAGTCCCACCTCCTGCTTGAAGCAGGGCCAACTCAGCGCAGGTTGTTCTGGACCTTGTCCATTCAAGTTCTGCATACCCCCAAGGATATTGATCCCACAACATCTGTGGGCCCCTATTCATGTGTTCCACAATCCTGGTGACGGCTGGGTTTGGGTTGGGGTTTTTTTTCCTAATATCTGAAAGGAATTGCCCTTTTTGGAACTTGTGTCCATTGCCAGCCCTATCACGGTCCATCTCTGAATCAAACAGCCTGGTTCTCCAGCCTCCCATTGAGTAGTTCTAATGAGTGTAACTGCTCACACAGCAATTTCAATCTAAACTGAAGACAAAAGTTGAACTTCGCCTAGGAAATGAGCGCAGTTCCTTCCACATCAATATTTTTTTTTTACTTTCAGCAAAGGAAAACTGAATGCTAGAAAGACAGTGCAAAAGAATTCCTAACCAAAAGTTAGTGAAGGAACTGGGAATCTTCCCATCATGGTCAATAAGCTTTAAATTAAATCCAGGAAGTGGACAGATACCACTGTGAGAGGAGGTTTAGAGATGCATTTTCTTAGTGGCTTAAGGCAAAGTGCTTTTAAAATTTTTCCCTGCATGCATGCATTGCATAGCAGATCCCTTTTTAATTCCTACTTGCAAAAGCAACAACAAAAAATATCTCTCAGAAATATCATTTGGTACTCAAAGAATGCTTGGCGTAAGTTGGGGAGGATATGGTATAATTTTTCACGAGTAATAAATGTTTAAGTCATGCTTGAAGTGCAAAATTCAATTCAACTTTAATTAGAGAGGCGTCACTAAAGCTCTTATTATGATTTTATAGGCCACAGAGGAGATCAGATCAAATTCTCAAGTTACGCTGAATGGGGCAGAAAAGGCAAAGAACAGATCACATGCAGGACGATTCAGCTGATCACTCTCTGCTAATTTCTGTGTTACCATCCTAATTTACCTGATCTGACTACTCTTTAAGGATTCCTGGTACAGGCTGCAATGCTACTGCACAGGAGGGCTTCAAAAGCACTGTCGCCTGGCCTACATTATGCCATGGAGTAAATCTTTGGGAGGAGCTGGGACATGTTGAACAAACTCTGCTAGGCTATTAGACCAAGTATGATCAGGTAACTTTCCAGCTGCAGCAGCATCCGCTTTGCTATAGTCTAAGGCTGTTGGTACTTTTTTTCCTCTCCTAAAAATAAAAAAGACACACCTACATTAGCATAAGTACGCAAATATGCATGCATCATCCTCCATAGGCGTCACAACAAGCCGGCTCTCCATGATAACGCAGCAAATCAACCGGCAGAGCGTAACCAAGCGAGTGTAAAACAATCGAGGTGGTCCTCCAATGCGCAGAGCCAGAACTCCAGCAACTGCAGCCAAGGGAAAGATACAGTAATTATACCAAAATGCACTATCTGGATTGTTTTACTGAGATTAGGAAATAATATTTCTGCTTAAACATAAAAAGCTGGGACCACAGGGACACAGCCGCAGGTATGACATCACTGGTGACCCCCAGAACACATGCCTTAGAGGGAGACAAGGTTCCACCATTTTTCATTTCTTCTGCCACTTAAGGCAATAACTCATCTCTTAACTCTGGCTGAAGACACGCGATTTTATGGGAACCACAAATCAAGGCACTGCGTGTTTTAAAGGCTGACAGGATTACTTTTTAAAATAAGATTTCTTCTTTGATTAAATAGTTTTATTTTGCAAAGGCTAGTGAAGAGAACTATCGTGTTTGCAGCAAAATGGATAGGTAGTCACAGCGAGTCCTACAATAATATTTGACAGTTGTGCACTTTTTTGCATGTGTTGCAAGAAGAGCTGGTGAATAGGAAAAAAAGAAAAAGAAAGCAGAGAGATGTACAGTAAGCCATAGAAAACAGGAGAAAAATGATGTTACAGAAAATACAAGTCAGAGGAAATATTTGGACAGCCAGAGAAATGTCATCATGCAGTAATGGCATCAGTCTACAAGTGTTTGTAGCACTGTTATACCAGTAGGTGTAACAGTGACCCAGTTAGACCAGACGATGATAGGAAACCATACTTTGGACAGGCCCCATTAAAAATAGAGAGGTTCATGTTGCACAGGCCTATTCTGGAGTTATTGAGAAGTCAAGCAGCGAAGGAGGCTCTCCCTGGCTCCTGGGCTCTAAGCGACACTGAACAACATGCGATAGGAGGGCTGAACCAAAACTAAGATACACGAAAGGGAAGACTGGAGCAAATAATTAAAAAAAAAAAAAAGCCTTCCGGAAAAACAGAGGTTTAGACAAGGCTTTCCTGAGGATCTGCCCATTCGTGCAAATCAAGAGGAAGTCAGGGCCTTAAACCACCCAGCCTGAAATAGTGAGGCTTAAGCCTCTGAGTCGGGTCCGGACTATGACTGGTACCTGGAAAAGTCAGAGAAATGCACCCTGGTAAAGTGGTTAGCAGTCAACCAGCCCAGCACAAACTTTGTGGCAGACAGACAATGCTCAGACACTGCTGACATGATAGAAAATCCAAAATATGCCATAGAGAAAGGCTCGGAGGCAGAAAGGCACAGGGAACGCTAAGCCAGAGACCACCGAAACAACACCTGGAGCAGGCAGGAGGTGGGAAAGATCAGACATCTGCACAACAGCATGTGGCTTTGGAAAGCGCCTGCACACGTAGAGTTTGGACAAGGAGGACAAGAGGTCCACCGAAAGCTGAGCTGCAGCAGGAGCCAAATGCCTGCCAGCCTGAAACACAAGCCAGGAAATCAGCCCCTGTTCTCTGTTGTTGCTGTGCAAAGATACCCAAGCCAAGAAGATGCCAAGAACCATGGTGGTATTCAGATACAGCAGTCAATAGGCAAAAGAAGGAGATGAAAAGCTCTGATGATGCTCACCAAAGAAAGAAATGAACTATATTGGGGAAAGGGCAAGCTTGAGTGGGTTGGAAAGAAGCTCTTTGCTGTTAATGCCTCACAAAACACTACATTAAGAGGTGGAATTGTCCACGGGTAAAATCAGGGAATGACAGATTAAAATCCTTCTCTTCATGGTAAGAAAGGGCAGACTCCTGGCAGCAGTAGTAGTACTAGCCTATGATTATCTGTAACGTATAGAGTCTAGACAGAAAGGTGTGGGAAGGGATACAAGTAATTTATTTTGCATATAGTTCCAACCTGCAGAATTATGTCCACTATCTTTACTTTGAAGAAGCCACCTACAAGGAGAAGACACTGCAGAGCATTACCATAGCAGGAAGGACAAAAGCTGTTGGATGTTTTCCATTTGTTATTCCTCCTTTCTCATCACGTGCCTTTGCAGTTACTGTTTGCTCAGTGGCAGAATTCCTAGCAAGTGCTGGCAGCGATGTAGATCGGGAGGGTTATTCCCACAAAGATTAACTTTGAAAGAAGCTAGTCCCCATGCTGGAGTTGCCTTGTCCCATTCCACACACAGAAGAAGTTATGCATGTTCAGCACATTTCCTGGGCAAATTAAAGTCTGCAAATTTTGCCACCAGAACAGGTACTAAGGCACCAGATGCTATCATGCACCAGAGTGAGGAGGAGAACTCAGTGCTTTGATCCATCTCACCCATCTAGATGCCATTGCAACATACCACACTTCATGATGCCTTCCTCCCCCCACCCACCACACATCCCGTTTTCCGCTTGGTTACACGCTGAGCTCTTACGTCCCCTCTCTGCTTGCTTAGACGAGGAACCAATTAGTTAAAGCAATGCACTGAAACAATTAGGCAACTTGTTCACCTAACCCAAGAGACCTGACTAGTAAAAGAAAACTAACTGAAAACTTTGAAGACAGACAGACATGTAAGAAAGATCACAGCGTTTCTTACCCAACCTTTCTCCTGGGATCAGAGAGTATGGTTGTGAAACATATCAGAATTCTGTTTTCTTCTTTCCTTTCCTAAGTTTGTGTCTGAGGGCTTAATTTTTATTGGGATGGTGTTGCAAACAAGCCAGCCAGGGGCTTCAGGAAATGTCTCTAACCCTGATCCTTCACAAGCGAGTCCAAACATTCTCCAGTTGGTCTTTGGAAATCATCTGAAGCAAAGGGGCTCTAACTCTGATGTGGACATGGTTAAAAGCTGTAAGAAGCTCCCTAGGCTGGAGTGGCACCTACAGGCTTAACGTATTTACATTAATCAAGATTCAATCAAAGGCTTATTGGCACTCTCGGTCTATGTGCCTGCATTACAAATAGCAATAGAGATTTCTGGGAAGGTTTAGTCAAGGCCTTAGCGTAAGTTGCAGCTACAGTACAAAAATACATAAACCATATAAGGTTACATACTTCATTAAATGTTAGCAATATGCTTAAAACTAAAACTATGGCATGCACTTTATATACAATTTTGATTGTCTATAATCCGTGTCAACACAGCTGTGCTACAGACCTCCTAAGTCACTGTTAGCAAGTCCATCTGCTTCACTGAATCGTGTCTAGTTTTCAAATAATGGCAATTTCTTTAACGTTTTATGATTCCTGACTGTGAAAACTGCCTCTTGCGTGAGCCAGTGTCAAAATCTGACTAATGTTGCAAACTGTGTGGTGCAATGTGATTTTGTTGGCAGTTGGAGAAACATAAAAATGTTAAGACACTTCGCAAAAGTTTCAAAAAGGAGTCACTGAATAAATCTTTTAATCTCAAGTAGCACGTACTTCATTACATCAGCATTTTTCAAGGAATGTTCCTATTGTCAATGAAAATTAGCTCCAAGAATTTGAAAGCATGAGGACTTAACAAGGGAACCAAAATCCCAGAATTATGGCTTTTGTGTCAAGCATTCTGTAAAAAAACAGACTTCTGAAAAGCTGGCTCTTCCGCTTTGCAAACACAAGCCTTTACTACCCCAGTAAGACCAAAGCAGATAATCTTTACAGGAAGGTTTCTGATAGTTTGCAGTTAGAGAAATGTCATCACGCCCATCTGTTTTGCTCTGTACTATGTCCACGGAAACGTCAATGGAAAAGAGAGGACAAAACAACTTCCCATCACTGGTGACAGGACTAGGTTTGGGACCTTAACTCCCAGGCTAGACTCCCTATACGCTCTACAACAATAAGTGTTTATAATGCTGCTCATTTTTTTTGTATTTTCCTCAACAATAGCCACTATCCAAGTTATTAAGGAGATTTAACTATACGAAAACTTTGAAGAGCTGGTGATAAGTTGTTTCTAAGCAGAAGGAACACAAATATCAAATTCCTAAATCAAAATAATTTTTCATAACTTAGTGACTACAAGCACACTGGCCAATATTTTCCTCCCCAAGCGTTATCATTTGCTTTCAGAATAGCCTAGCAAATCTCATATCAAACCTGGTTTTCCCAAGGATACAGAAAAGCTGTAACAGAACATTGCATAGAAGCAGGTTGCAACTTGCCTTATAGAAAAGTCAGCATTTCTCCATAACAACAAGAACTTTAAATAACTCAGTCACATAAGACAAGAGGCCATGTAGCTGCCACCTCTTAAAAGTACCCTTTATATTACAAACTAAACAACAAATCTAACTTATCTGCAGACTCAGCAATGGCTGTGGACATTTGTCCTGCCTGATACAGGCGCATTAGCCAGTGCTGTAGGTATGCTCTCAGTCTGTTGCACAAGTTACTTTTTGGATCTCACTCTGTTCCTTACAGGAAGCCTAGACATTTATACCTTCAGTAGACATCTCAGTTATTATTTCAAGTAAAATTAATAATATTTGGCCAGCTCACTGCTCAACTGAGAGAACCAAGAAAAGCGATGCGAGTGAGTCAGCAGCTAGGGCTATTGCTCATAAGCGGATATTAAGTTTACGACTGAGACCAGTGTAACACAGGCGTGGAAGTCTGTCTTCCTGTGCCATGTGCATAGTGGGCTGATCTTGACAGAGGCTTTTCTCCTTGCCAAGGACTAATCTTCAGGGTGACCTGCTCCTCTTGGTGTGAAGGCCAAGACAATGCTACAAGGGCTTCACAGCTTGGGAGGAGGTAGGGATACACAGGGACCCTCACCCACAGAGCATCCCTGCGGAGAGGGTGTTTCAGTCACCTCTCCGCTCCCTCCCTATTTCCTTGTCCTAAGGAGGAAGACTCCATTGCTTCATCCTTTCATGCAAAACAACTCTCCCCACCATGGCCCTCCGCTTTTCTCCTTGGAAAAAGAGGAGGCAGAGCAGCCAGAGCAGAGGCCCTCTTCTCTCCTCCACGCGCCTGGCTCACCGCAGGGAGACATCCCAGCCTCCAAGCTGTGCTGTGACCAACCTTGTGCTCAGAGCAGGAGAGCAGAGGTAGCTTCTCACGCTTGGTTCCTGGCACAGCTGTCAGGTGTGCCGACACAGTCCTTCACTGCATCTGCTTCGTCGCACCCCGATTGCTTCACCGAATGCACCAGAGCCAAGCTGGACCATTAAAAAGGGATAATTCAGGGAAGAAACAATTTAAATGTCCACTTTTCTTCTGCTCTTCTACTTTCTCCACCCTCCCCTCCCATGGGAAGAAATCCGTCTATAATTTCCCCCACACTGACACTTTGGGTACCCAAGGCAAACATATCCTAGTCAGCTGGGGAGGTCCCTGCATGGCTGCTGCTGTGTGTGGGGAAAACATGAAGCACCCAAATCCATTGCAAGCCATAAAGCCACCTCACCAAAAGGCTTTTGCAGTTCTCAGAAAGACGACGTACTTGGAGTAACTGGAAAGACCTTGACCTGGATGCAACGGCCCAGTGGTACTGCTCAGGCTGGGATCAGAGAGAGACAGAGGCAGCGCTCCAAGAGGGCTGCGCTGCAAGCCAAGATACACACTGAGACTTGGGACCTGTTTTAATCATTGTTTCATTTCTTTCACTGCTCAGGAACATGTAACAAGCTGAAATGTGCGTTGTGCCTGTAAACATTTACTTTCTTTTGGTCTTGTGCAATGCTATGTCTCATTCTCTTGGATGGTGCCTGGAATGCAGGAATAGCCATAACACATCGGCCGAGCGACTGTCGACTCAACCGTCCATCTCCGACAGTGACCAGCACAAGCTGCTTCGAAGGAAGTTGCTAGAAACCCCACATTGGGCAATTGTGGATTAGGTCGCTTAGGTTGCTTCTGAGGGGAGTTTCTTCTTTCTGCCATGAGATTCACGTTTGACTCATGCCCTAAAAATCAGGAAAGTCTGCCTGTCCATCCAATAATTGTTTTTTTCCCATGCCAATTCATGCACTCAGGGTGCCTTCCACTCGTGCATTTGCCAGTTCCTTTGGGTGGTGCGCTACACAAGGTTGCACAGGTTGATCGTGCCCTGTACAGAGGACCACGTACCAGTCAGACACCTGGGGCTGCGGTTGCCATAAGCCTGATGGACACAGACACAGAAATCTGAGTCAGTCTCAGCATGCTCTTTGCAGATCACAGATGCACTCTGGCCCTTTGTACCCACAGCCTGCGAGCACAAGGCGTTCGGGGATCCTGTCCCTCTTGCTCGCAAGAACAGTTGTTTTCAAACGGCACAAGTGAAGGGGCATGCACACCATCAACAACTTGTGATCTTCTCCAGGCCTTAGGCAGAGAAATTACCTCGCAATTTGGCAAACCTCACAGATGGACAAGAGGCCGGCTGGGGCAACAGCGAAGACTCTGCTAGTCCAGGAGCATGCCAGCCTCCCCCACCCCTCCGGCAAGGCCGTCTGCCTCGTGCTGAAAAGGAAGGGAACCTTTGCCCCTTCTTCTTAGTTCGAAGGAGCATCTGCAGGACTGAAACCAATCAAAGCCAGCTGTGAAAAATGAAGAGGGGGGGAAGGCAGGGAAATGCTGATTATTATGACTAGGAAAAACGCTATTAAAAAAAATAAAGAAAAGGGAAAAACTGATCCCATATGGGAGGCAAATGAAATACAAATGCAAAACAGGCCATTACGCAGTGTCTGTTGTAAGGCTGCCGCATTGGGGGCTGCGTTCCCGTGTCAAGATGCAGTGCCCCTGGGACCTCTGGAGACGCCCCTCTGCTCTGCAGCAGGGTTAGTGTTACCTTGAAACATCCCGGGCTGCGACCAGCACTGGGGCCATTGATTAGACAGCCTCTGCAGACTGACCAAGAAGTTATTCGACTCCCCCGCAGACGCACACAGAGAATAACCTCAGGCCTGCCAGACTTAATCATTCCACCAGCACTTTTCTGCCTCAGCCGCTCATTCCAGGCAATTTCGCGGCTGGCCCCTCGCTCCTTTTGAGGTAAGTTCTTGCCCTCCTCCGCTCCCACAGGGTCGCCCACATGGTTGGCCTTTTATCGTTCCCCTTCTCACTCCACACTTTCCCTTCTTCAGCAGATCATCTCCATCACCCGCTCCATCTGCCTACCCAACATGTGCCCTTCAAGCTGTTCCTGAGCTACAGCCAAGCCCCTGCAGACAGCCTCTCCGGGGCAAAACGTCTTCAGCAACAAGGAGGCTTTTGGGGTGCAGGCAGCGAGCACAATCCAAGTTCCATCCTCTTTTACGCTCCAAGGAGGGAGGGAAATGCCCACCCTGTACCAGCCATACCGCGAGGCTCACTCATGAGGTTACTGGACCAACGGGGCTAAAAGCCAGCTCTCATTTCCTTCTCAGCTGTTTCTTCTGCTGCTCTCGAAGCACAAGGAGAGTCAGTGGGGGGCTCATTTATTTGGTGGTGGTGGTGATGATCATTCATCCACAGAAAGAAAAACTGGAGGACAGCAACATGACTTCCCATGTCTGTGGGCTGTGCTCCCCAGAGATAAAAGACTCTCCAGATCTCAAGGGACAGATGGTTAAAGGGTGGGTGGCTCAGTCCGCCCTGCTCTTGTGATTCTGTCAAAGACTCACAATATTTGGTACTTTTTTTTTTTTTTTTTTAAGAGGCCCCTGCCCATATGTGAGTCTCAGTGTCTATTTAAAAGACAAAGAAAGTAATTTCTTGCATACTATAACAGAGAGAAAACATACAAAAATCTGAACTTCAGAGTTCAAACCACAGAAAGAGAAAAGAATCCCTTTAAGAAAATCCATAGGAAACCTTCCCATTATAAGCCAATCTCACTTTTTTGGAGTCCAGCTCAGCTGTAGTAAAATCCCTGCATCTGCTAACGTAAGGGCAGGAGGCACTTCAGCCATTCAGAGGCACTGCTCTTCGGACATCCCCAAGCCTGCCTGCTTCGCCCACCCTGTGCCAGGGCCTGGGCAACTTGGACCTGCTTTTTGAGAACCATCTCTCGTGTCTGGATTTGGGGGAGAAGCAGGAAGAGAGGGGGCCCTGAAGACACTCCGCTTCTCAGTATGAGAGTGTTCCACAATATACCCAGGGCCACAGCCAAACGCATTAGACCGCAGCACTCCCAGATCCTACTCAAGAGTCTTCATAATTCCTCTTCTCAAGCCAAGAAAAACAGAGCAAGCAGAAAACAAATAACAGTGGGCAAGCAGGAGTATTTGTCCCTTACTACAATGGCCTTAAGCAATCAGAGAGGTAGGGCTGATGAACCTTTAATTACTTATGCAATAACAACCTCTGTTTCCAGCATTCCTTGGCAGGCAGGAAGCGGCTGGAGCAGTCAGGGACCTGTTATGCTCTCCTCTCCACAGGCTTGAAATTGATACGAAGGCCCCTCACCCAGCTGGTCACAAGTTTCAAGACAAGCTCCACACAGAGGTTGTTTATAGATATTAAAAGCAGTGAAAAGAAAATACAATAAAAATAAACAGCTCTTTTACTGAGGAGTTGTTACTGAATGGCATGGCTCTACAGCTGAGGTGTTCAAAGCTCCCATACTACTTTTTCCAGATAGTTAAAAGAGTGATTAAAAAAAAACAAATTATGAAACCAGCCTTCAACCTCAGTATGTCGGTATTTTGTGTAGTGTGTCATACTCAACCATAGAGGGAACGGGGGGGCAATGTTCACTAAGGACCCCTAGATGCTAGCCAGAAAGACAGGTGGGGGCAGAGGAGAGTGATCATCCCTAGATAATTTCTATGACACAAAACCAAGGCAGAAAGAGAGGTTAAGGAATTGACCCAAGCTCTGCTGAGTACAGTCTGGAAGTTAAGTTGACTCTTTAGATTCCCAGGCCACAGAAATGACCCTTCTTTTGGGCGTTCACAGCTGAAGAATGCAGAAGATGCTCCACCTTCCCACTGTGTCTAACACACATCTAGACATACTGTAGCTGAGACAGCTGCCCAACTTGCCATCTTTCCCAAGCTCCATCTCGGCTGGGATTCTGCAACATGAGAGGCTGATCCAGAGGTTAGAAAAAGAAACCCTGCAAGAGACAGCTCGCAGGCTGTTTCGCTTCCCAAGGAAATAAGTCTCTTCCTATCCCCACCTCCATCTGCTGGAGTCAGCTTGTGCCTTGACGCATGTGGCACTGATGACTTCCCAAAACTCTTGTTCTTTTAATATTACCATTAGCTCTTTGATATCTTGGTTATCCACAGAAACAGCCAGAGTGTGTCTGCATCCAGCAAAGTTCTTGGCCCTGATATTTTGTGGCAAAGAATTGCACAACACTAATCTAACCCAATGTCGAGTGAAAATGTTTCTGTGTTAGTTTCTATTTTGCCCTCTTTTTTGTTTCACTGACAGTCCCCACTCACATATATCGTCAAGAGAGGCAGTTCTGGATAGCCCATCTCTAATCATGTTGCCTTTCACTCCTCCCTCCTCTAGAATGAATATTTACAGGCTTTTCAATCTCTTTTCACAAGAGGTCTTTTTTTGTTTCCTTAACTACAATCACAGCTGGCTCCTGAACTCCCCCTCCTCTTGGAGACAAAGTGGCCAAAACAATATGGTGTGTCCCAGTATTTAAGGGATCCTTTACAACACAGAAAGATGTCTGGGGATTGCTGAGCAGCTTTCCTGTTGGTTAAAACAGGAAACATGGAGACAAAACGAGTCAACTCCTTCTGCCAATTGAAATTTCTCTGTTCTGCTATGCATTAGAGCACTACAGAACAACTGACTTGGGTTAGAAAATAGCTGCTTCGAACACAAGACTGAGGCTATAGGCAGACCCTATCAGTTCCTGTCCTCTCACAAGTCAAAAAGGGTAAGAAAACTCCAAATGGCAGAACACCGCATAGCTCCAAAGTCTGCTCCAGCTGAACGACCCATTGCTTTTATCAGCCATTCCCTTGACCTCCCTCACACTGCAGTAAGCAGCCTGCTACATGCCACCGCTCTCAGTGCCCAGAACCTGGAAGAATGCACATGAAAGAAATATCCCCAGGGATGTGCCCATCTGTTAATCTAATCTAATCTAATTCACCCCCCATTGCGCAGCACCCTTAGTTTTCTCCCCACTGTCCTTTTCTAGTTGTTTCAGCATCGTAAGACATGAGGGTGATCCGGCTGGACAAAGCTGCCTCATCCACTGAGATGCCAGCAAGAAAAAGTAATGCAGATCTCCACTTCCCCTCCTTCTCCTGGATCTCCAGTCGGGTCGCTGTTAAGCCCAGCTGGGGAAACTGAAGCATTCAGAAGTTGACTGAGTCATCTAAAGCAATAAAGATCAGCAGCAGTAGGCTGCCACACAGCTCTGGAAAAGTCCCCTTTAAAACACTAAATCCCTGGAATGAAGGGCTGCATTGGCTCATCCATGAGAGTATCTTAATGGCACGGATGAATTCAGCCCTAACTTCAGGGCCAGTTCGTTCAGAAGGGTTAACAGGGAGGTGATGGGAGAGAGCAGCACCACCTCCGGTTTGAAAGCAACCTACCAGGAGAGATCCCAGGGGCAGAGTTGTGGTGTTAGACAGCTACCCAGAGCTTCAACATCAAGTCTTAGGGCATGCATTGGGCAAAGAAGCAAAAGAAACAGCCCACAAGCTCTTTCTGCCCTGTTTCAAAAGGCTTGGAAGTTCCTCCCCTTGTCTTCCCCTAGCCCCTTCCATAAAAGCTTTGCATGCAGAGCAGCGTCTCTTGGGTCCCTCATTCTCTTGAGCAAAGTAAACAGACCTCCCGTGCAGCAACAAATGAACAACAAACAGAGGGAGAAGGGAAAAAAAAAAAAAAATCTTGCTGCCAACTTGGAGATTTTTTTTTCGGCATGTTTAATTTTTCAAAAAAATTAAAATGTGCAAGCTATGCCCCAGGGGTGACCCTGCACAAAGCTTTCTGGCAGCTCCAACGTCCTCCATTCTCCCCTCACATCACCACAGACACCCCATCTTTCCCCATGCTCTTCCCCTGACACACGCGCACACATACAGAGCCCTAAGAATCCTGGCACCCAGACGGCTTTTTCTTTTTCAAGCATGCCAAAAAAAGCTAAGCTCCTAAATCCCTTTTAGAATCCGGCCTTGTGTGGAAATCTGTTTGCCTCCATCCTATGTTTATTTTCTTTTGTTTTCAGGTTTGTTAGCCCAAGGGGAAATGTCATTCCTAGCACCAGTTTTGGGGTTGGGTGGTTTTTTTTTTTTTTTGGTATTTATCTTTCAATCAAGTGTTCCTCCTTGCAAGGATAAACAGGATGTTTAGAGACTCTGGGTATGACGACCAGTCTTTGACAGCTGTTGTGACACACCACACACTGGATTTGCCATGTGTGCAAGCACTGGCACAGCTCAATCCGCAGCAGGCTCTCTTCATTTGAGGAGATGGACTGTATGACCTAAGAGGCCTTCGACAGCTCTATGTTTTCAGCACAGGCTCATGGGAAATACACCACACAATCCAGAACAACTCCCTGGCCTCTCCCTCCACTTATGAGGATATCACCTGCCCACCCCACAGCCATTCCCTTTCTAGTCGGCTCACTTCACTTGCTTGGCTACACTAAACTATGCTCTGCCTCTGAGAAATTTTTCTTTTCCAGGTACATACAGACAGACAACAGTCAAAATACTTCTAAACCGCACTGATTCAACAGAGGGAGTTTCCCAAGCCTTTTTTTAGGAAAGGAAGTTTTCCAAGCCTTGAATCATTGACATTGGTCTGACTCGTAAACCAAGAACTTTGGAAAATGAAACGTAGACAGCACTGAGGGCCAGACCCCAAGCAAGACCTACCTACCTACCTAGAATACCACGTGTGGTCTCAAGATGCTCTCTAAAGTCCCAGTCACCATGGAAGAAAATGCAGTGCCTAATTCTGCACTGCACAAATTCTCCAACATTTTAATTACTTTTCATTCGCAACATTTACTAACAGCTGAAGGCAGGAAAGGTTAAGAGACTGATAATTAGTCCTAGTTTGTAATTAAAATCAATTAGTTTTGCACCAGGCCCTAGTTACTGTGTTCTCAGGCCACAGAATAAGTGACTGTGAGATATCTCCTCAACGCTGCAAGCTGGGTGTGTCCACAACAGCAGCACACACTTTGATAAGCCGTACTATACACAAAGAGCTAAATTCTGTCTAAACAGCCATAAATCACTCTAAAAGAAATGGCTCAGCCAGGATGTCATCTTAGCTAGTCTAAAACCTTCTGCATTTAAAGAAAATAATATTTATAAAAATTACCTCTCTTCTCTACAAATACATGATTCCTAAACAGCAATGCTCAGTTTTCCCCTCTACAACCACTTTAAGAAATTCACAGGACAGATGACAACGTGCTGCTGACTTTCACGCTGTTTGGGCAGAGCTTATTCAAGGAAACTTACTTCGTCCTGCAATGCTGGTCAAGTTCAAGCCTTGAAATCCATTCCAGGTAACATTCAACCACAAGCTTCTGGACTACGCACAGAAACTATGGCATGAAATTTTATGGTCTGTGTTATTCAGGAGGTCAAAAGGGATTATCACAATGTTCCTTTTTAGCCATGGTACCTATGAGCCTTGGCATATAAGCTACCCTGGAAAGCCATTCTCAGACAACTGTTTTAAATTGGACTCTGAGCAGTCCTTGAACTCTACTTCAGGACAAAGCAGCATTGTCAAGATAACGGTTTTACAGCTCTCAGTCCTCCTAGCAAAAATAGTGCTTGCTTTGTGTACCTTGCCCTGTTTCACACACTAAGCAGACATCCTCTATCCAACCCTTACCGCTCTCTGCAAGCCATTCCACAAACACACCAGAGCTGCAGAAGCAATAGTCTGTCCTACAACCTGAAAATTCAAGTAAAATAATTTTCCTGAAAAAAAACCCCGACTTTGATATGATTGGGATAAACTGCATGTATCGGGAACTCCCCAGTCATGAATACATTTTCCATAGCAAGATGGCCTTGGATAAAGTAAGCAAAATTTTTCTACTGGCTTTCCTTTGCACAGAGCAGGAATATTTGCTAAATGGATTAGAATATGCCTTTTCCTTTTTACCACAAGGTTGTACTTACTTCTTTCGTATGATTTATTTTATTTAGCCTTTTTTCTTCTCTTGACCACCAGTAGACTGACAAACAGGGAATGATGCACAGGACCGTAACACTGGCCACTGATCTGCAGGTAATACTTAATCTTTGACATAGTGTGGCTCGAACACAGATGAAGCTACTGCAGCTTTGTGTCTAACCGCTTACCAGCTGAGCTGCACTATATGCCTTCCTACTTCAAGGTAACTGTGAAGACAAACAGTTGCACTCTCTCAGGCCACGTAGCAAGGCTCAGGTGACAAGTGGTTACAAGACACAGTAATTTTATCACCTGCAGACACCCACACATTCTTACGTGATCCACTTCAACCAACAAGGAACCTGTTCCTAGCATCCAACTGAGCAGGACTTACAAAACTCATTTCAAAGCTGTAATGTTAGGAAAGCCACTGTACATAGTCACTTCACTGTCTCTGCAATTCTATTCTGGCTTGTTTTAAAAAATAATAAACACAAGCAAACAAAAAAGCAATTGTGCGTTCCCTCTGAAGTGTACTGGTGTTGCTGGGACAAAGCTCGTCGTAGCCGGATGCCTTTCTCCACCAGAGTGGCCAACGCAGTCAATTGCGCATCTGCTCACTGTTCCAGCACATTACTCTCTTTGGGGGGTTCCACACGTTCAGAGGGGAAAGAAACTGCGTTCAACGTCTCCCTTGCACGTCAGAGAAGACAGCAGCTGCAGAGCTGTGCACGCCAAGTGCGGGACGTGGCTTCTTCTGCACCACAGCGAACATCAGCCTCTTCAACCAAGTCATTACTTTCGTCCTTGGAGAAGTTATTCACACGTATATCCAAATCCTTGGCCCACAGGTATGGCTGCTGACATAGCCAAGGACAGCTCGACACCTCTGATAGCACGGCTAGATGTGACCTTACAGGATCTGCTAATCCCTTGCATCACCCAAAATAAACATCAGGATGTGCTGGAAGGAGCACAATTTAGTGAACATAACTACATAATTCTGAGTCCTTGTCCTACTTTCACCACTCATCTACTGTACTTCTCTCTCGTACATGATATAATCTCTGCTTTCATATTCAAGTATCATCTCCCTTATCTTCCAGCCTGTACAGTTTGGAGGATGGAATTTGTGAAGCACCAGATCATATTAAGCACTGGCACTTCCTCAGAAACACTAGCCAAGAAGGGACTGGGAAAGACTTGACATCTTTTTAATCCCACTTCCATGGCAATCAGGAGCATTAAAGCAAAATAACAGTGGCTCAGGGACTTTGAATTTTCTTTTTTTAATCTTACCTTAATTTCACGGGAATACTCTTTTAGAGGTAGCTGGTAACATTGCTCTCTTAAGCAGCTTGAGTATCTGCCAGAATTTGGTTGCAGCAACTTCATATAGATACGGGTATACTCTTCTCTCTATTTCTTCCCTTTTGTGCCACTCCAGACAGAAACCTGTCTTGAACATGAGCTAGAAATTAATCACCCACGGAGAAATCACAGAGCAGCAAAGCATGGTAGACCTACCCAGGGGCTTTTGATACTCACTCAGCCTAGAGCATATTTGGGACTGCAAATAAACTCCTCTCAGCTTGAGTCCTCAATGCCAGTACAGAAGCTGGTGACTCCAACCTCTCCTGAGGACCATAACAGGAAGGCAGAGAGGCTGATGGTTAATATATCTCTTGCTGTTATACCTAACATATGGAATACAGCCTCATTTATCCAGAACGATCACATACCTGACTGTTTGCTCAAGGCTGACCAACCAGTTAGGAAGATATATGGCAGCACTAGATGAATTCTTTTCATTTTATCTTCACCATGGTGAAGAACATGGAGTTACCTATATTGGAGGTGACCACAAAGGAAAGTGAAGAAAAAATAGCAAAGTCCATAACATTATACTGTAGGAACAAAGCCCCAGCCCCAATATGGATCAGCTCCACACTGAGCTGGGAGTTTGAGAAACAGCCGCTTTAAAAAAACATACATTAAAAAAAGGAGGGGGCAGTGGGGAGGCTGTGTACAGCAGAGGAGAGACCCTTGCATCTAGACAAATTCAGTCGTCCTACTTTAAAACTGCAGGCCAGCTCCTGATTTAACCTGGAGTTTCACATGTCACTACAAAACTCTGGAAGTGTTGGCTTTGCAGATATGCCAAACATAAGATCTGTTTTCAGTGAACTCAGTATTTTTCCACATCTACTATTGTAACTCTGCTGGCAGCCTGGGAGTAGCAAATCCTCCCTTATCTCCCTCCTCTCTGACAGCATCTCTCTGTTTAAGCACCAGCTAACTTGGATCATCATGCACGATCCCCCTTGGAAAATGGACAAAGAGGGGGGTGGGAGAGTCACTGGGGTTGTAAGCAACAAACCACAGAAGATGGACTGTCGTGCAGAAGGCAAGTAGCAGGGGAAAGAGGCGACTAATGAACAGAAGGGGGTGCGTAAAATCCTACTTGGATTGCCTCTCTGGGGAACAGCTGTTTCCTTGTAAACATCTTGCTAGCTATCCAAACAAGAAGTTCAGACACAGAACAATAAAGGAGAGCACCCGGCTAGAAGCGTGCAAGGCATGGGCTCATTCACAACCCTGCCAATTGCTCTAAGTGGCAGAATTCAAAAGCTGGGGAAATGTAAGCCATACGTTTAACCCTGCATGTGCTGGTGTTATAGCCAATAGCCTGCAGAAACACATCATTCTCTACCTGTGGTGAAGTCCTTCCTAGTCCTCCTTTTCCCCTGCTGTTTCTGACACACCAGCAGAGCACATTGCTTGACAAAGGAAAAGAGGAAATATCCTCATCAAAGCAAGGAGAAACAGCCGCAGAGCCAAGAAATTAAAAACCTGAACGTGGCAGCCCTGAAGGCCTACAAAAGTTCTACCACTGCATCAGCAACTTGGAAGTAGAGGGAGTTGCACCAGAAAAAGTAAAAAGAGCCTTTTTATTAGTCCTGAGCACAAAACAGCCTACACTGGCAGAGCATTTCTATGCCAGTACAACTGTGTCCACACAGGACTCTTGCCAGCACTGCAAGGTAGCTGCGGACAGGGGATGGAATACTAGCGCAGCCGTGCCAATAAACGTTCCTAGGGCAGGCTGGCCACAGAAGGCAACGACCTGCACTGCACAACAGCAAGCAGAGATTGTGCACCACCTTTGTCCGTTCCTTGATCTTTCTGGGGATCAAACGCACACGTGCCCAGTCACAAGCCTATCCAATAAACCCTGTCTCCAAAATGCCACACAACCGTTAACAAAGGAGTGCAATCAGATCACACGCACACCTCCAGGAAAGGCAATTCACAGGATAGTAGGACACCGAAAGTGACAATAAGGGAACGCTATGCCCTGAGCCTATAATCTAATTATCTACACCTTCACGTCCACTGCCAACTGACCTATCTTCACTTTTACACATTCTGTTCAATGCAAACTACACTTATCCTTGGAAATGAAATGCCTCCTACTTGCACTCAAAACAACCCGTAGAAGCAGGAAGAAGGTAAGCACAATGACACTCTCATAGTCAGAAACAACAACAAGCAATTCCACATTTCAGAAATAGTCCACAAGTTCACAGGGAAGACCTGATGCAGTCAGATTTATTTTACCTTTTTATTTCTTTAGGGCCATTTTGTTGTAGTTGCGCACAAAAGCCAGGAAAAAAGACACACTAGCAAGGGCTGCTCAAGAATAAACACTCGGTCATTACAAGAAGGGAAAAGTGCAAGTTCTGCTGATCAAAATCCCTCCGAGCCCAAAGAAAGGCAGCTGGCTTGTTGCATCAAAGTCCAAACCAATCGGGGACTCCACCTCGTCTGGGGTCACCTTTCTGCCTCTGCTTCTCTCTCTCCATATATTTATTCCTGAAGTCATCAAAAGAGCGAGTTTCTGTGTCTTGTTCTTTCTCTGGAAATAGGTTGGGAAACTGAAAGGTTTGTCCTTGGCCCTAAAGAGAAAACAAATGGTCAGAGAGACATTCCAGCCTTTCTGCAGTAGCTGTCATGCATATACTTACAATGAAAGACCACCCTGAAGTTTCAGCTAGTGCAAAGTGGTACCTCTTACCTCCCAAGATCTCTTTCCACCCCTCTCCCCAAGATACACATATACCACCCCCCCCAAAAAAGCTAACTTGCAGCCTCTCCTCTTTTGTGTTTAATTAAGACACTGATGAATGGTCAGGAGATGGACACCTCTTCAAAGACTTCGAACCAGCTCAGAGATGTTGTATGAGTCATACGGTAAAAGCAAGATGAGCAAAATAAGCGATTTTGTTAAAGTAACACCATCAGGGAAATACATGGTCGAGCAGGCATTCGTTAACACTCAGGATATGGGTAGTGGTTACAGTTGTTTAGATCTCAGCTACGGATAAGAGAGTACAGTCCTAGCAGCTGTTACTGTAGGGTGTAATGTGGGAACACGGAATAACAGATACTAGAGGTCTCTTATCAACAGGAATGAAGACTATAATGTAAAACAATTACAGTGGGAACAATCTGCCTAATACTTTACTGATGAGATTAAAGTGATTACATCTGCATCAGTCATTCTGCCTAACAGACAAGTCATTTTAGTGAAACATCATCATCAGATCTATGTCTCCCACTTGGAAAATAAATATTTGCTTGGTCTCTGGTTTTTATCTAACAGCAGGAAACCATTATTCTGTGGAAATGTTCTATCCCATTAACATTATCTACTTACTTTTTAGTGGTGTTTGCACTAAGCATAACTTCATTAAACTCAACAATATCAGCCCTTCCATTCCGTATGGGACTTTGCATAGTACAACTCATAACTGATAGCTCGTAACTCTAAACTTACTCCCCAAAATACTTAGAAACCTTACCATACAGTAACTTCTTTGGCAGAATACCGCATACAGAAATCTCAACAAAAGCATTTAATTGCTTCAGATGAAAACAGGTTTATTTTCAGATTAGCCATTCTTTACATTTGTGCAATAAATATAATCAAACGAGAGGCCCAGTTATGAAATGGTTCCACAAAGGACATGAAAGGAGCCTTCCACAACACGGCTACCTATACTACCATTTTGGGATCAGAAATGTGACATAATTAAATCCAACAAAAACATCACCATGCCCCTGACCCAGCTGAATGTGTGCTATGTTTCATTTAGCCATATACACTCAACCCGGTAATTTACAGGTGTGAAAGAATTTAAACCTCAAGCATACACTTTGGAAAGAAAAAACATGACTTATCCCTGTTGAGCTTATCCAGACTAGAATCTAGGAAATATCAACTCATACCCCGCAATGCTCCGGTTGTTTTTGTAGTGCATACTTCTTGGGGGTTTCCTAAGAGCCTGACCATACTACAAAAACAACAAGGGAGCTGCTGTGTACATTGCTCTGTCTTCGATTCTAGCCTGGATAAGATCAACTGGAACAAATCAAGGTTTTCCTTTCCATGGTGTACACTCCAGGGTTTCAACTCTTTTGTACCTTTAAATTACCAACAGGTATGCTTATAATAGCTGTCCTATGACAATTAAAGCATAGTTCCATTTCAAGGCACAGAAACTGGCCTTATCAATGTCCTTGAGCAATCCCAAAGCTGTAGCCTACCGAAACTCTTCCTGTAGTAGGATCAGCAGCAAGCACCCTTGAGGCCAAGCGCTGCCCAAGATTTTAGCACACTGAAGCATTTGGAAAAGAATTTGTTTATATTACAAAAAATTACTGTGTTTTAACTGCACTGCCAGCGGGTCACTCAGCCCCGTGGTACCTGTAGAACAGAGGGGGCCGATTCTAAGGACTCGTCTGCCCTGGAGAGGAAGCCATTTTAGTTAAACAAGTCAGAAAACAATTCAGGCTAACATGGTAGGCATACCACCTACACTGAAAATTTGAGAACTATTTATATTGGTAACAGTGTAGTAAGGGACTGTTCTTGTTATGCAGCACTTCCATTCTGGTATCCTTCCAGCACCAATGCACTTCCCTTATTGGAGAATGAAGGAAAGCTGTCCCTAAAGCATACTAACAACATCCATGGTAATTCACTAAGCATTGCAAAACAGTTACTATTTTAAAAAGAGGGGAAAAAAATAAAAAAAGATATGCACAGAGGCTGCAGCAAAACGAGACAAACCTTTTAGCTGTTTATCGAAGTGCTCAGTTCCCATTTCAAGGCTGGTGAAAGTCAAATATTGAGCTGAAAATGTCAATCTGTATCTGGAGTCTTTTAATAAATCAAAATCAGCACAGACAGGTTGGCTCTTTCCAGCTCTTGTTTTGTGAAGAAATTCTGATTTTGGCTGGCAGCCAGACATGATTCGAAACAGCCAAGACATTACACCCTGAGAACTGAAGGTTGATAAATCTTAAGTAACAATACTATGCAGTAATACTGCACTGTAAGACTCTGAAGTGATGAAAGCTGTATGAAAAATAGCTGTTGTGCATGCTCAGTAGCTAGTTTTCAGAAGAAGCCTGTATCTTGGGTATTTCAAAATTTCAAAAATACCAAAAGGCATCAACTTACATAAAGGATTGTGAGTCTGTCCAGGCATATTTACATTCGGTGCATCTTCCACACGATGCCAGAGGCTACTGAGATTCAAGCCCACATGCCACCTTCTCAAAAAAGTGTCTACCAAAGGAATGGAGGGATCATCACTCCTTTACGCAGTGCTGATTCTTCTTACACTTTTTCTTTGTAAAAGTTTTCCCTTCTATACAGTAACCATTTGACAACCACACGATAAATACATCCTCAGAATGAAATCCTAACTGAAATAAAGCAAACAACTAAGTTTCTACCAAGCTCAACACAGTTTTATCTGGTTTGCAAACTGCTAGAACATGAAATGCAGGCATATTCAACCAGAAAGCTAAATTTTGGCTTATTCCTAAACCTTGCATTTGTTCACTGTTTTACCTTTTGCAAGCCATTTAAGCAAGGTCATTCTTTTGACTACTGAATTATTGAAATTCACATAAGCTGAAATGGGCTCCAAAAAGGCTAGGGCTTGTTCCTTATTTAGAACTTCTGCCAGCATAATTACCTTAGTTAGAAGCACAGAGAAAGAGGAAGAAAAGAACACCTTTTTACCGGACATAGCTGTGCTAAAAGAAAATCCTGTAAAAAAGACAGACACTGGCAAAAAAAAAATTTTGCTCGGATAATTTAGTCTGTCTTGGAACTGGATGCTGCACTGCCAGCAAAAGAACTTTTTCACCAATGTAAGGTGATACACCGATACTCTGGAGTTTGTCAGGATAAGCTCTACCATGCTCTCACATCTAAGTAAGCCCTTATAATGTTAAAAAAAAAAAAGAAGAAAAAAACCCAAACAAAGCAAGTCAGAGAGGTGGTATTAAAACACCTAAAAAATAAAGGCAACTTGATGACTTTACGCATTGCTATTCTCAATTTAGGGTCCTCCCAGAGACCTCCCTTCTTCCTACAAATTCTAAGATTATGTACAAGTGAGATGTGTGGTCCAGTGTTTAGATTACAGAAATGGGAGCCATTAAACTTCTATTCCTGCGCAACTCTAATCCTCGCTTCAGCATTACTCAAATGTAAAACTGATTTATATACAAGGTCTTATGAGGATTCATTTGTTAAATGCTAACATCCTTCAAGATAAAAAGTGACCTAAGCATCAAGCATGTATTTTCCCCTTAGATTTCAAGCCTTTTTCGTTAGAAAGGCTGAAAACACACCTTGTTCTCTGAGCCTGTAGAAGGAGTTATCACATCGAGTGGTACAAATTGCCTCCATTCATTTTAATGAGAGGTTAAGTGACCATAATTAGGCCCACGAAGTCAAGTGTTAGCCTTTCCACTGCTGAGCCTCATGTCAGAAAATTGCTGGAAGGATTATCCGGCACAAACTCACTTATTCTTCTCAGACCTTTGCGTCCCTTGAAAAGTTTAGGAATGGAAGGTCAGCACAGATATCATTATGTAGGAATGACGCAGCAAACACTGATCACGTAAACAACTGTGAGATCTTCTGATTATTTAGATAATTGAAGCACTTACTACTGTCCTTCAGAATTAGGAGAAAAGTGATGTTTATAGTATCGTTAACTAAAAAAATGTTGGACTCCCAACAGCATGGGATTCGGTCCAGCAGTAGCAGCAAATGCAGCTAAGTTTAATAATCCAGTGCATTTGAACAATTCTCCCACTATTGCAGTGGTAACATCTGATGTTAAAACATATGGCAAAACAGCATGGAAAGCAACTTCAAAAATCCACACAGCAATGACACAGCTATGGAGCACCCAAGTTTCCTCTGAATTCACTACATGTCAAAAGAAAACCACTGTCACATCTGATGTGTAAATGGGTTAATTACTATGAATGTACTGGACACTCTAAACAGGGTTTGAGGAAAAAGCATTTGCAAAAATGTTCCCACCGGTGCCATCATTCATGCAGCTAAATAGGTGTTAGTCCTAATGCTGACAAGGTCAGACTCCTTTTTACAGCCATCTCCATTAGATTTCTCAAAACAGGTTTAATTAAAAATAGGTCTGGATTCCAGAGGCTTGTCTACAGTTGTGCTCCCACGGGTGCTAACACCTGTTGAGCTAAACCAGTGAGAACACTGAAGGAGGAGGAGGAGGGGATGTTGTTGGTTTTTGTAATTTCCCTAATGTTGATGCAACTGTAAAGTTTCCCACTGGCTTTCTTTTCTTCTTTTTTCTTTTTTTATATCATTAGGATAATTATAACTGTATTGGAGTAAGGAGAAAGGTTGCTGTATTACATTCATTTTATCCACTCTGCAAAGATATACAGCTTTGTTTTTAATTAAAAAAAAAAAAAAACAACAGTGTAAAAAAGTAGCATTTGATAGCCAGGCCGTAAGTCTCTAACTTAAACCTTTCTCACCACATTCCAAAAGGGGAAAAAAGGCAGGCAGGCTCTGGAATGGCAAGATATTGTTGATCCACAGCCTTCTATGATTTGAGGTATTTTTTTAGCATGAAAATATTATGCTTGGACAGATCATGTATTTGTCCAGTTACAGCCTGAGAATAAAGTAAACAGCTCTGAATCTCCAAGAAATAGTATTTGGAAAAGAAAGGACAACAATTCTTACATGTGGAACAGCTGGGGCACTAATCTGACACCTAAGGGTATGTTGACTATGACTTCATACACCTTCCACCTTTGAGACACTTGCAGTAAGTTAATGGATATGTATGCTGCGCTGGGACACATAAGGGATGTTTTATGAGGCAGGGAAGCATAACTGCTCATGAGAATATACTTAATTTCATTCAGGTAAACCACACCACAGCTGCTACCAAGTCATGCTGGAAAGAGCAATACTTCCACCTAGTGGGCAACAGAAAGATCAACCCAAGGCCTCCCAAAAACACATCCTTATTTTTCCAGTCATAAGCAGTTTTAACTTGAAACTGGATTAATTAGAGAAAACACAGCTGGTAAAAATGGTGGGAAAGCCCAGCTACTCTGACTCACGGCAGATGCAAACTAATTCTCATGAAAATAAGGATTTTACAGTGGTTACCAAAGACTTTCCTAAATTAGGCAGATATTAACAATGGACTGCATGGGGCCTGTTACGGCCTGAATCACACCATGAATGAGAATGAAGGCAAAACCTTCAGTTTCAGAAATGACACTGGGTTTCTGGCCTCACCCACTGTTTAAAACTGGTGTGAACACAGAACTGGGAGCTCATTGTCTGAGACACCAGAGCTAGTGATGAAAAGCAAAGAACAAAAGGAAAAGAGAAAGAAAAAAGAAAAAAGAAAAAAAAAGGACAGACAAACCTAAACATTCAAGGAATTAACAGACACCAACAACAATAGAAAAAAAGAGAGCAAAGAGACTAGGAATGAGGTGAGGGGAAAACGCACAGAACAAGCTTCACTGACAAGAGTTTAGTAAATGGTCAGGATTCCCTCACTTGGGACGAAGTACACCACCAAAAGCTGGTCCCCTGACCCTGTTCATGGGTCAGACAGAAAACACGGCATTTTTAAAAAACTTACGATGTATAAGTTTTAAAAAACTTATAGTATAGGGCAATGCAGTAAGGGACACTTGCTGTCTCATGTACCAAGAGTAGTTGTCAGCCGCAGTACCACAGGGCTCTGTGCAGGCTAATTTGCCCAGCAGACAAAATGAGAAGCTGGAGGAATGACCAGTTACTGCTGTCCAACTGCCTCCAGTACCAAGCTAGTTTGGGCAATTCTCCTCTCCACTGTGGAGCTGCCCTTAAGGTAATAGCAACTATTCTAGGTTCACAGAGGTTTGATGTGAAATAAATGCACAAAGGCACTACTTAAATGAGCGGCTTGCTCCACTGAACAGCAGCATTTTACTTCCCACTCCTTCCTCCTGAGTATCTATGGGTTGCAAACTACCTCCTTCTCAGCTCAGCAGACAAAAGAAACAAGACTGCATTAAATACAGTGAAATAAAATTTGAGAACTGACCACAGTTCGCTAAAGATCCATGTGTGCTTCAATCTTGGGAAACAAGTCTCTAAAGCAAAGAAGTCACTAGCAAGAGGCCGTGACAACGGAAAGTGCTTGCAGTTACCTACTAAGGAACACCACTCAGAGAAAGCAACTCGTAAGATACAACATCACTCCTGACATTCAGTTCCTCAGCTGTGTTCTTAATGAATCATTCATACCTGATCTCTTGCAGACAAAAACCTAGCACAGACAATCCAGGAGGGAAAATTTGCCCACTGAAGCAGAGACTCTCCCTTGAAAAATGAATGTGTTTTTTAGCCATCGTAATGCAAAATCCTCACAGAGATGAGGTTGCCTTTAACTTCAGCACAGTAGGCTAGTCCTCATCTAAATACAACTCTCTCAGCTTCTATTAACGTTACACTTTATACTGTTCTTTTAAATGTAAGGGCTGTCTAGAAAAACACACTCTCCTCACTTTTCTTTCCACTCCCCTTCCCAGAAGGGGCTTAGAGAAAAAATTTTAAGCACATTTAGACTTTGAAAAATAAAAAAAAAAATGAGATTTCCCATTGTCTGTGCCTCTTTAGTTTGACGCCAAGTCCATATGAAATCTTACGCAGTCTTTAAGATCACAGAGTGTTCCCCCGACACTGAATCCTTGTCCCAGGATGGAGTAATACTGAGGTTGTGCAATTTTGAGCTTATGGTTTTACAACCATAAATAGCATTCCTTTAATGTAATTTTGGTATGTGAAGGGGTTTTCTGTCACTGGTTGCATTTCTTTTTGACAAAGAGACAGGTAAGTCCAAGAGAAGTCTAAACTATAATATGCTCCTGTTATGAAATAAATTCATAAGAACATGAAGCTCCTTTTCCACTGGGAAACCAACATACGTTTCAGAACCCGGTTTAGCCACAAAGCATGCTTGTGAGTCATGACTAAAAGCTCTCCAAGGAATATGCCTTAGTCTTCTCCGAAATCCAAAAAGCTTTAATAAGAAGTTCCCTACCCTTATAATATATTCTTTCACTTACTGGACATCTCAGCAATCAACCACACAAGTTGTGAACTTTCCAGCACACAGAGTACAGGGTCAGCACAAAACTCACTGGCAAAGCAGCCACCATATGACATCAGACCATAACTTACATACAGACCTCAAATACAGGACTTGAAAACTAACCATTTGTTTGAATTTGATTTTTAGACTAAGACATTTAAATCTCTTTATACATTCTGGAACGTATTAAAGAAAATGTCATTGTTGGAGGATTGGCAGAAATACTCAGCTAACCGGACAATTCACTGAACGTTACTTCTAGCTTGGCTGGTTAACAGTCCCTTCCTCTTTCCCCACAAGCATCCATGTTAACTCACCAGCTGTACATAGGCGACCTTGTAATCTGGCTTCTTCACTCTCTGATTCTTGTGATTCCTCTTGTTGTTTGCACCTGCAGAAATGAAGAGAGTCCCACCTTTTACTTCCCAGGACTTCCAAGTTCCCCAAAACAAGGCCAAGCTGAAGGGGGGATTTCAACTAGTTCTGATTTATTGTTAAGAGGAATTCTCTTTCTTCAGTACCAACCCAGTATCACAGTTACTAAAATGTACTGAAATTGGTAGACACTACTCTCCTCATTTACAAGTAGGGAAAAGAGGCATCACCAGACTCAGGCTGCTGACAGCCATTGTGCCTTCACGTCACACACACAGTTTGCAAAGCAGCAAGGAGACAAGTATCCTGAGAAGGGGGCCAGGAGTGATAAACTATGCTCCCAACATCAACAGCTTCAGGAAGACAAGGAAGAAATGACCACTAACCAGCTTGAAACTTGACAGTTTTTCCTGCCCAGCCAATAAGCTGGATCTACTGTTTATACACCAGGAAATTACACTCCACATCCAAAAAAACCAAAGCACCTCAACCTTCTGCAAGTATGCCGGTCACAACAGAGCAGGAAGTTCAATTTATTCCCTGCATATTAGGCAGACATTAAAGCTCTCAAATTATTAGACATTCTAACCCCCTTTCCTCTTTTAACCCTGAATATATACACTCCACCATCACTTCCATTAGCAGTGGGGGACAAAATGGTTATAAGGACAAGCATGAATATTTTTCAGTGCTGTTTGGAATTGCATGTGTTTGGTATTTAAGACTTTACTTAATTCTATCTTTCACATAAGCATATTACAGATGATCCTTCTGTTTTCTTTTCTTTTACGTGTTTGAGTTTTACAACCTTACTTTGAAGCTTTTTCTTTCATTCTCCATTTTTCATTATTACAGCTCTTTTTTCCTATCCCTTTTTTAAAATCATCCCTACTCTTACCGTTACAAACACATAAATCAATTCCTTTGCTAGAGTCACTGCGTGAAAAAATAAAAACCCAGCCATCAAAGATGTCCTAACCAACAAGTCACTCTCCATTTGATTAATGCACTGCCTGGTGATCAAAAAGGTAAAAAGCATGAAAATTATATTCCTGACTTTGCACTGCATCCAAACTGCAACCAGAGAAGCTCTGGGGAAGGAAGCATTCATATGTAAAGGTGACCTTATATAAACTGAGCTTATTTCAGTTAGAAATGGGTCCCTCTGCTCCAAGTCAGAGTTCAGCATAACTTAAACTAGCAACAATTTTCTTTTTCACTTGGGTTGGTTTTATATTGGTTTTTTGGTGGGTTTTTTTGTAGGGTTGGCACAGGGGAGAAACACCATAGGTGGAAGCATACGAGTCTGCAGCAGAAATGTGGTAATGACAGGTGATGAAAAATTGAAAGTTTGTCAAGGTGTTTTTCTGACATTATCTACTGGTCTAACAGAATATTTTTCTTTGCTCTGCAAACTTTGCCTTTTGTTAGACCATAACACCTCTTCTGTGTGCAGGCTAGGTAATCTCAACTCACATATTTTTTTAAAAAACTGCTATGGCTGAAATTAAGTTTAATTACTAACTTTATTAAAACACATGAAGCAGTACCTTCTGAAGTGAGATACCCACTAGTCTTCAAAGAGAAATTATACCGACTACAAAAGCATATAGCGCAAGCTAGGTAACTGTCAAGATGATAAGGCTTTTTAAATTCAGATTTTTCTTTTTAAAACTAAACTTGTGTCACAATCTAATCAAAGCATTTGAATACGAATTGGTGCATATTCATTTGAAGGAACAAATAAACAACTAAGCTGATAGACGTCACCAGCTAAGCACCTGAAACCAAAGTTTCTTGAAATCTAATGGACCTTTTGAGAGGAAAAGTCTATTTTGGCTGCACAGGGATGCTGTATTCATCCCTTTGGATTACTCAACCGCACTTACCATGCTGTATCCTGGTCCTCACAGCAGCTACTGGCACATTGTATATTTTCTCAAGGTAATTCTTGATATCCACTTTTGTCATTCTAGGCAGTGCAAAAACATTTTGGGGGAAGAAAGAAGGAAAAGTGTAAATATTTAAATAAAATAAAACAGAGCCAGAGTATTTATAGACTCACTGATACTCTGGAATACATACGTCTTCTCCTTTTAACCAAGGTAGCTTTACTGCACAAAAGTGTAAACATAGATTACACACTGCTACAGCAATTCATTATCCATAAACTGTAACAATGACAAATATTTTATCCTCTGTAGCCTCAACAGTCAAAACCCCAGACATACTCTCTATTCAGCAAGAGTGGGTAGGCTTTCTCACTGCCCAAGCCAAGAATCCTTTCTTATCTTCTGAATAGCATTTTCTCATCTTTTCAGGCCCTGCCACAGGCTCATGGGCTTTAGTGTGTGCAACCAGATCGGTCAGGATGAAATAGTCCTGACAAATACCTGGACATCACCTCGTTTTCTCTGGATCATTTTCATAAGCACTTCCTGCTTCCTAAGCCTGGGAAGGCTGAGCCTCACTTAGGAAGAGGAGCCAAGCAAAGCTCGTACTTAAATCAGTGCCCTCGGAGCCCTCTAAAATGTCTCCCTGATGCAGAAGCCCCTTCCCCCAGCCCAAAGGGCGCTCTGGCACCTCGCCTTCCCCCCCCTCAGCTAACCAGACAAGCTGCAGCCCAGAAGGAGGCGACGAGAGGCAGTGTGCCGGGACTCGTGGCACTGGGGGGGTGGCGATGGGGCTCTAGAAGCGGCGGGGGCCTCCCTGCACCCCCCGGGCGGCGCTGGGCCCTTTCCGCGG
>NW_009204209.1:0-4881 GCF_000690835.1 Fulmarus glacialis
TCTTGCCCTGTATTTTATTTCCCGATTCTTTAACTCAACCTGATAACTTCGGGAAAAGCACTGTGTTGGCCAAGAATGTTTTAACAGTAAACACAGAAGAAAATAAAATTATGTATTTAAACCTCGAGAACAGTACAAGTTCTTTTACGTGTCCATTTTTCCCCCGCATTTTATTATCGTCGTCTGCATAACTCTGTGGATAATTCTTACGGGATATTTTAATTTCCGGTTTGATTCCTGAATTAGGGAGAGCTTTTGTTACACAGGGACACGTATTACCTCGGCAGGTGTAACGACTTTCTTATGCACGCTGGCATATAAAATAATAGCGACATTTAGGATCTAAAAAAACCCGCACGTCTTAACGTTAAAGTTGGCAGTGAGAGTAAAAATATCCTGTTCTGAAAAATTCTGGCAGTGGCAGCTGAACACACAAAACCTAGTGGATGCTCTACACTCTCTAAATAGGCTTGCTGTGTATGGTATTCTACAGCTACAGGAATAAATAAATAAAATCTTCAGCTTTTAATTAAGGCGATTTAATTCAGACCTCTCCACCCAGCGTAGCCGCCGTGGGAAATGTATACTCCAATGTTTACTCGGATCTCTTTCTGTCACTATTCTATCTTGTCTTACGCTTACGACAACAGCAAAGCTTTCTGGCCCCTACAGCCATTGTTTCCCATTTCCACGTTCTCCGTCCAACCTCTGCCCGTCCAAGAAACTTCCTAAACTCCCCCTAAAGGGGAACTCTTAGCACCTAGTTGATTAATGTCATTGTTTTAACGCCACCTCTCCCCTGGCTGCGCAGGCTTCTCAAAGGTATACAGTGCCCCGCTGGCTGTTCTTTATGGTACAGTGCAGCTTCTCAAAAGATCATCGGATGGAGAAATTTAGCTCTTCTTGAAACATTTAAGCAACTGAGCAATTAGTTCTGAATGGGGGTGGGGGGAGGGAAGACTAGAGACCTTAAAGGAAGGGGGGGAGAGGAGATACAACACAACTAGCCCGAAGACAACAGGGGTGGGGATGCATGGGAGGGGGACTTAAAATGTTTGTATTTAAAGGGTGCTTGCAAGGTCTTCGGCACAATATGTGCTGCGCTCCTTAAAGGGGCACTGAGTGCCAATAACCATTAGTCATCCAGGAGGGACTTTTCATTACAGATCTATCCTTAGGGGGAGTTCCCCGAAGTCTCCGAAGGGAACATAGCTGCGGATTTCAAACCCGGTCCAGTTCCAGTCAAACAGTGCCTGCGTACCTGCTGCGATAGAAGGGAGAGATACTCACCAGAGTTTCGGGAGTGCGCGGATAGCCCAAAGGTCTCTGCGGTGCTCCTTTCCTCTGCGGAATACTATCTTGCATCCGAGGCAGTTCCCAGTCTGTATCTGATGTTAACATTTATGCTATCTCAAACACGAGGCTCTCCCAGAGACATTTTTTCCAGGGTTTTCAAGCAAATTTCTTGGTGCCACAATGTTATGATGGAAGGATGCTGAAATGACAGGCCTCGTAGACGCTTGTCTTAATCATCGGCTTCTTAATTTAGTTTTAGTGCTGTGGTTTTGTGTGTGTGCGTGTGTGTGTCTGCGCGTGTGTGCGCGCAAGAGAAGCCTCTGACAACCTGCAGCTTCCTAATGACTGACGAGGCAGGGCTGCTGCCGCAAAGTAACACTTCCCTGGTGTGAAGACCTCTTACTGGGAAGTTTAGTTCACTACTGTTCTCGCAATCCTAATCGTATAACCTGTAACGAAAACCCATGGAAGAAGGATACAGCATGCTAAACAGACTAACTCCTAATCACTAAACGTTAGCACCACTACCAGCTGTTGAGGATTAACTGGAAGTTGGCTAGAGAAGGACACCTAAGCTTAAATCTACAAACGCGGATAGAAGGGTGGACCGTTGAATACTTCTTCCTCTCCCTCCTTCCCTCCATTCATCCAGCCATCCACCTTCAGTCCCATTCACGCCTCTTCAAAATGTTTGACTACCTCTTTCTCTTTGTTAGCGCACCGCTCCGTCCCCATTTGCCATGCCTTAGCAGCAGGGTATCAGTGTCTGCTGAGCAGCCCTTACCTTAATTGCCCAGGTAACCTGGAATAAAGAAGGCAAGCTTAGAGTCAAGGGGGAATAGAATTATATATGCGTACATCCAGGCATTTACTGTACCGACTGTGATATTACTGATTGTTAAACCAAAGTGTCCCGACTCGTTTCATGGAAGCATGATGCCATCGAAGCGTGGTTATTAAATACCTTTTCTTCATGGCTGAAAAAAACCCTCATTCATTTCTTAAGCTGTCAGTACTTTTTAGCAGCTTAACCCCTTGAAAGAGCCTGAGAGTACCGAGCCGCTATACCCGTGTGAAGGGGGATTGAAGGCTGGAGCTGGGGGGTGGCAGGGGGTACGCTATATCCATTGAGCTTACAGTGGAGAAGGTCTGTTTTTCCTCTGGCCTTTAATTAAAAAAAAAAAAAAAGAAAAAAGAAAATACGAGGGAGAAAACTGTGCGGTTGAAACACTATCCCTACAAGCTATACCCAAGAACCGCACGGAGATGGCTGTTGAATGGCACTTCAGGCAGGACGTTTCAGCTCAGCTATTCACCCCCATCCTGACCCCGGAGCCGGACACTCTCAGCCCGTCCCCGGCGCTCAGTGAGGGGGGCCCACACCGCAGGCGAGCGCGCAGGTGAGGGAGCACCCACGCTCTGCAGAGAGCCTGGACCCTCTGCGCACCCACTCGTGGTTCGCAGGGTTGGGGCCGTGCACTTCCGTTCCACGCACAAGCTTCTTCTCCAGACACCTCACAAAAAATTCCCTGTTAGAAAGTGCTGCCATGAGGGGCCTTCTTAGGAGAATTCGAGTTTAGGCAGAGCTGAGGGGTCAAATCCGCCGCTCAGGCAGGGCTACGACGCACAAAGCTACCACGAAGCGAACGGGAGTCGTGGCCAGGGCAGAGCTCAGGGAAGCACTGGCGTTAGAGCAGGACTCCCGCGTTTCCAAAGCAAGTATCTCCAGTTTTATAAACGGAGAAATTTCTGCGGAAGAAAAAAAATAGAGGGACTCGAAAGTTGAAGTCCAGCAGAAATAATAATTGACGTGGCTTCTCCTACATATCCTTTTCTGTCCTGTAAACAGTGAATTAATCTTCATGGGCTTAAAAAGATATGTACTACACATTGGACGCAACATTTCCTTTTTTGGTAGAACTGTATATCCACGGCATTAAGAAAAATATAATATAAATCCTAAGTTTGTGCACAGAGCTTTATTCTGCACCCGTGACAAATGACTGAATGTTAAATCTAGATCGTCAAACGTTTTGAAAGCGTGCTTCTTTCGGTGTTAGCCCCATGCTCAGAAATGCAAAGAGATAAAAGGTTTATTTTCTTCCCTGCTACATTTTCATCCCTGATCACAACGCAAAGTAAACTCAGCTTTGACCTAAGAAACACCTCAACGCATTAAAATTTCAACAGGCAATGTCAGTGTTACATTAAACGAGAACTCCTCCAGTTCGCTGCAGAGCTGGGATTTGAATAAAACGTTCAATGTTAACAAACAATACACACGTTTGGCACTTTGTGTATTAAATGGATCAAAGAGATTTGATAAGTCACAATACACCATTTGTACAGACCTGATTGAGTTAATATAATATCAGCAAATTTTACAGCGAAATGAATCTGTTTCTTTTCTTTGTGTTTAAAACCAGCACAGATTACAAATTTTAATGATCTGAAAATGTTTGGTATACAAAATCATGCTTATTTCAGTATTAGCAAAAACACAAGAAATTTTTCAACACAAACACCCAGCTGTGTCTATTTTAAAAGCAGTTCAATGACAGCTTGCACTTATGAGCATGCAATCAGCTAATTTCGCTTTTTTTTCTTCTGTGTTAATCAACACTTTCCTTCCTGCATATCAGAGTACAAATAGTATAGTTACTCCACATCAGTAAATGTTTACGTAACCTGTCCTTTCTCAAGAATCCGGTTACACCGAATCATTACATGCTAGACCGAGTAGGAAAATGCACTGGGCCCAGCCACCCTAATGGGATCCTAGTGCACCATAATGACACATATTAGTTAATGATCATCATAATCATAATAATATGCAGGAATCTTACCTTTCCTCTTACCCCTTGCCATGGTAGAGTCAAGTCATATCCTCCACATCGCACTCGTCCTCGAGAATACCCATACATTGACTTCAGAGTTGAGTAGTGAAATAATTACAAATTGACACGATTTTTTTTTTTATACCGCATTTCTAAAAAAAAATAAAAAAGTAAAAAATAAGCGTGGTTGATCATGGACTTTTATCTCTTTTTTTTTGTCAGTAGCAAGCTGTTATGAAATTGGATAAATAAATACAATTGTGGTAAGGTCATTCGAGGTTAATCCAACGCACAGAGTTCATGCCATTCCCAATTGCAATTGTTTATTACCGGTCCATTGTAATTCTTCTCGTTATTTACTCTCTCACCCTCGCTCTCCCTCGCTCACACACAACACATACACATATATAAAACGCACATCTACACACAACCACGTTTGCTGCACTGAATTTCCCCGGGACAAATTGTTTTAGCTGGGGTTGAGCTGCACGTATTATTTCTGCGGAACGTTTTTTCCTACAGCACAAACGTAAACTTTAGATAGCTTAACGCGGCGCTATACGTTGCCTCTGCCTACAGCTTCGGTTTGAACGTGATCAGCACGCTCTCTGTCCATTACATCTCCCCTTCTACCTCCCGAGTACGACAGCTGTGCGATTTATTTCGCTGTGTTTCAGGGTTGGTTTTTTCTCCCGTGCTGACAGTAAGAAACGATGTAACGCCCCGTTCCTCGGCCCCGGGCGCCCGC
>NW_009204210.1:0-10786 GCF_000690835.1 Fulmarus glacialis
CCAACCCAAACTATTCTGTGATTCCATGAACTGTTATACTCATGAAAAGTGAAGAATAAGAAAATACTTCACTGCGTTTAGTGCCTTTGCTGTACAAACAATTGGGTTTTGGATATCACTTACAATTTTACGAGTCCTAAAGTCAGGTCAAGGTGTAAACCAGTCCTTTATGTGTTATGAACACCTCTTTTTTTTTTTTTTTTTTTCAGTAGAAATGCTTAATTCTTTATCAGCATTCACAGGCAGATTTCTAGACAATCACAGACATCATGTGCTAAATGTGCACCAGGATGACTGAAAGCAAGATATTTTCAGAAAGATTGCTGTGCCTGCTGCTGTTTTCACTTAAAAAAGAAAGAAAAAAAAAGGTGTTGGAGAGTGTTGAGCCATCTTTCTTGTTTTCTTGTTTCTCCTGCTGTTTTTTTCCTTTCACTATCCCACTTCTCCATCTTGGATCCCTTGCAGTATTGCTCTTATCTAAGTGTTGTGCAAAGTCAGTGGCAATACCACAAGGGGAAGTCACTGGAGGACACAGCAGTGGCAGAGGTCCAACTTTTGGGTTTCTGCTTTTGCCTTCTCAGAACAACATCAGCCTGATACAGTCTGAAGTAAGGGTACCAGCAGTGCACCTAGACCCAGCTTGGTTTCTCCCTTCTTTTTATTAGTGTCTCATTGGCTGGGGACTGGTGTTTGAGGAAACACTGGAGATGGTTTCCCATCGCTCAAAAACACAATGTTTTGAATGGAGCATGATATGATCAGCTTGGGATAATGTAGACATGGATACCAAAGAGATATGGAACTGCCTGAAATTTTCTTATTGCAGTTCAACAGAGCTCTGATGGTAAAGTTATCTTGTAAGTGAGACCATTTAGACAGTCCCTAGGACGAATAAGCTTCAGCAGTGGTTCACCTGCAGCTTCAGTGACAGTCCTGCAATCATGATGATAAAAGCAGATTAGTGAGAACTGAGTTCCTGCTCTTGCTTGGTGACAGGTTTTTTGGTATTATCTTGGGCAATTTACTTAGATTTTGTATTTCTTATTCCCCTTTCTGCCAAAATGAGTATAGTTCTTCAGTTTATCACTGTAGCATTGCAAAACCAAGATCTTCAATTTGAAGATCTGAGGTGTTTGGGAAATACTACGGTATCTATATATGAAGGATCTTATGAAGACACTAGAAAAATAGATTTAGCAGTTAAAATGCAAAAATGGAAAAGTTTGTAGTGTATCAGTAGAACTGCACATGAAAATGGGGGCTATGTCCACATTCAGAAAGAACATTATGCTACATTGTGAGGTAATGGTAGTCTATCCTCAGCCACTCTTTCTGGAAGGTGTGGGAAAAGGATATATACATCTGGACATTTCACTAAAAAGATACTTTTGAAAAATTTTAGAAAACTTTTTGTTGTCGTTGTTTACAACCTGGATACAAGGTGAAATCTCATCTTTACAGACAATAAGCAAAGCTTTATTCATGATTAAAAAAAAGCAGGAACAAAAACTTCTGGGGTAAAATTGTGATGTTAATATGCATTATTTCCATGAAGACACACAATTCAGTACTTTCAGGGTCAAAGCTGACATTTGAAAGATATACGTATAACAAAGTTATCTATTTCAAGTATAATTTCATTTTTAAGAAACATGAAGAATGCTTTGGAGGATCATGTGAAAAGTCAAAGATATCTCATGTTTTGTCACACTTATTGTGGATAAGTCAGAGAGTTAAAAACAATCGTAATGTCCAGCTGCACTTTCTCTCTGGTGCTAATGGGCAGTTGATCCCGAGAATAATTGCATTGGGCCTCACAGAAATCAGAAAGATTGTCATTTGGATCAGAGGCAGTATTCTTACCTTTCATTCTGTATGTCACAGTGTTTATAAATCAGCATCTGTGAGCTCTTGCCTCACATGGAAATGTGAGGTAATGCAGTTATTTGGAAATGGATAAGAAATTGTGGAAAATCAGCCTCTTTATATGAGATAGTCCTAGTTTCATGTTAGCAAGCAGAGACTTCTGCATTTAAAAAGGATTAATTAGTACATCTGACATGCACTAGTGAGGATTTACTAATATGCAGAGTTGACATACACCCCAGATATTTTGGAAGCCGTGACGGAAGCTAAGTGTCATGGGAGATCAGAGTACATATTTGTTCATTGAATGGCACACACGTTCCCAATAAAAACGTGCTTACAAAGGTACTCCTTGGAAAGAAAAGTTGCGTCAGACAGATGGTTTTACTGTATTATATAAAGCAAGGAGAACGGGAGAATAGCTGTGAATGGATCCTCACTGAGTGACATTGTTTTGAATTAACACTGCTTTTCTCTCTGTATTCAGCCAGCCACAGCATGTGGGGAAGTTGATTTCCTTTGTTTAGTTCGTAACGGAAAACCTAGACTTTTTTTTTTTCCTGGGAAATTTTGCTGCAGAGAAGACTGCACTGGTTAACGATAAAACATCAAGGGGGGGGGTGGAATACCATTGTGTAAGATCTCTAAATGCATGCTGGGCTTATATATATGTATATATATATCATATATGCAATTAGACTAGGAAGTGCTGTGCTACTGTTATCTTCATGGAACAAGTGTTACTGAAAATTTCTCTGATGTATCCCCTGTAAGATGCCACAGCACCTATTTTCCCAAAGTATGAAACTGCCGTTAACAGCTGTTACAATCACTTTACTTTTCTGGGGAAAGTCCTTAGGTATAACTACAACTTGCAGTGGCTCCTATTGAAAATGAAATTAATCCTTCCATGGAGGACAGATGGATTGTTCTTGATGTGTGAAAAGGTGTGGAAAAACTCTGTTTTGAGCAACTTTATTTAACATCATCTATGTTGGATTTAACAGGCTACAAATAGTATTTGGTTTCCAATGTTCCTCACAGCTCCTCTGTGCCAGTACAGCTTTGGTTTCTGTTTTATTCTACAAGGAATCAGTTATCAATAGCTTGCTTTTGAAACATAGCCATCACGTTACATCATGTCATGTGTTAGACATGAGCTCTTGATCTACTATTAGGTTGATCTGCAAGGATCCATCCCAATCACCTCTGTGTATGACTTGCCTTATCACAATGACGATAGTCTGAAACTAACATGACTCACTGAACTAAATAATCCCTAAGAATACATCCGACATAATATACAAAAGTATTTTAAGTGCATACAGAATACGCCGAGCCCCCATGTTACAGATTAATTGAACTGAATTGAATTATTGTGAATGGGGAATAAAATCTTAATTTGCTAAACCTAAAATGGATGCACCAGGATCAAACAGTTAGAGGAATGAGTGGCAATAGTATGCAAATATGGCATCAAAGATAGACTGCTGGAACAGTTCATGGAGCTCTGCGTGCAAATACATGCAGCACCGAGTGGCTTTATTATATTCCAATATAGAGAATCAAAAAGACAAGGAAAAATAAAGCAAAATACAATATCCAGCAAAAATAGGCTGCTAAAGAGAAGGGAAGCCTGCTATGAAGACAAAAATGTTTCCCTTGCAAAGCAGCATTTCTGGTTTTGTTTTACTGCATTTTCCCAAAGATTTAAACTGTAGTAAGCAGAAGATATTTATACACTCTAATAAAATGTAATTCTTTGTGTAGATAATATTTTTTTTTCACTCCTAAATTCCATCTCTGAGGAATGTTACAGACTTCAGTGGATATTAGGCCTTTTTGTTTGCTTGTTTCCTGCTCTGCTGTATACTCCAAAAAAACCCATGTATTTATTGATCTGGGCAGGAATCAATTATGGTGTCCATAACCTGAGATTTTCAAGGACTCTTAAACTATTCCTAATTCTTATTCATTTGAATTGAGTGCTAAAATTAACTCTGGCATTAGCAAAAACAGAATTAAGACAATATTACGTGGAATTTTTCTTTTTTCTTTTTTTTTTTTTCTTTTGGTTTGCATACTCTCTGTCTCAGATTCTACCATTTTTGGCTTATAAACAGTTTGACTAATAATAAAACTTAGAGACATCTAAGTATAGACAAGCAAAATAACACCCTCATTCATGAAAATAGAGAAAAATAAAACTTCCACATAATGAGGAGTTTCTCTTATTCAAGGTTGTTTTCTATGCAGTCAAAAATCCATTTGTGAGACATGTCATAGAGAAAATATTTTTGTAACTAATTTTGTGCACTGCTTTCTGCTCTTGTATGAGGTTCGGCCATAGAACATGTATAGCTAACATTCTTATCTGTAGTGGCTGGGATAGTCCCTTGAAATGTTGTTTTCCTGCTGGCTGAAAGACTGAACCTTCACTTTCAGAGGGACACTATCAGTTACTTAAAGGCAACATTTGTTCCGTTTCTGCTTAAAAAATAATTTAGGCAAATTTCACACTTATTTAAATCTCCCTCTTTGGGGACAGGGTTAGCAGCAGGATTGGTCCAAACTGCAAATGTGCAGTAAGTGAACAAACCTCTGTTGCACTGAACAGTTGTGCAGCTTAAAGAGAGCCTGAAAGCATCACCCCAAAGTGGCCAACAGTGCCACGATGAAAGTTTTTGACTAAGAAGGTAAAAGAATCGCAGGATCTATTTGGATTTCTGACATTAAAGGCAAATATACCCTCCAAATTCTTCTAGCGTTTCTGGCCTATGTTGCTGCTATTATTATTCATAAGAGATCTTGATTTTGTCCCTCTGTTGTGCTGGGATATTTCTGAAATCTGATTTTTTTTTCTTTTCTGTAGAGGGAAAGGAAAAGTATTTCCTGCCAGTTCCGCCCCAGAATATGTCCTTTTAATTTTTCAATTATTCCTTCATCTGCAGACTGGATTCCATGTTGAAAGAGAGCTGAATTCTCTCTATTCTGTTGGTGACATTCTGCTCTGTGCTTCTGTTTATTTAGCTTGGAGCACCGAGATCAATATCTTCACCTATGTGATGTTGTACGTGGCAGACAACCACTTTTGTGATGAACTAAGTAAAAAAAAGTTGTCAGGAGCACAACTGTAGGATTTGCCTAGGTCTGTTTTGATCACTTCGTAGTTGCTTAGTTTCTTTGAGCTGAAGTTTTCCATTACTGGGCTGGTTTGACAATTCCTTTTAGAAAGAAGTTTAGCAACATGATACTTTATCTGAGGTCTGAGAAGAAGCGTATACCTTTCAGTGACCTCTCTGTTATAAAATCTTCTGTGTTGGTACAGCGAGGTTTCATTTGGCTGGGCTTGGCCTATCTTTAAGATTTGAACACTGCAATTTCTGCTTGTGACTGCATATGAAATTTGACACTGCAGTGGTCAGCATGGAAGACTACTGTATGAGGTGTTAGTGATCCACATAATGACTGATCCAGGTGTATGCCTCTGTATCGTGGATACCACACGACTGCTACTTAATCAAGGCATAGCTAATCAATAGTATAATTAATCAATGAATACACAGTCAATGCAAAATTATTCAATGTACATGTAGTCAATGTGTACTTAATCAAAAGTATGTATACAATATTGCCTTGCCAACTTGAAATATTAGATGCGCCTTTTCAAGAACTGTAGCTTTATTGATGAGATAAGAGTATTACACCGTACTATCCAAGGGACTCTCTAAAGCTAGGTCAGCATTCCAGGTTTGATTGCTCCCAGTGACTGATGAAGCTGTACTGTGAGCAAGAATCTACCAGGACAGTAGCGAACTCAAGCATGGTGAATCTCACCATGGTGAACCTCATCATGGATGGGATCTGTGGAGCATGCCATGCCCTGATCAGAGGTCCATCCGATGATGTATGATCTCAGTGTTCCCGGCATCAGAAAGGGATGTAAGATTTTATAACTTGCTGTTACCTTTTCTAGGCTTTTAGTAAATAGTTATCTGTCTTGCAAGTAAATGTACCTTTCTTATTGGGATCCAGATAAACCAGCACCACCTGGTGCAAACCAGTCATTTTTACTGTGAAAGTTATCTGCATGAAAAAATAGTGTTCTAGCCTTTAGGTATTAAGGTCTGAGGCACATATAATTAACAAAAATTCTTTAGAGTACAGAACAGTATTTGCTCTATGATCTTTCACATTGAGTAGTCTAAAATATGACAGCTACCATTATCTGGACTAAATACAGGGACAATTCCCTGAAGAACAGCCTTCTTAGTCCTTTTTCTGATGACATACACTTTTCTTTAATATCTAGCATGCTCCACTAGCCCGAAATTCCTTTTCCTCTCATTCTTAAAAAAAAAAAAAAATCTGTACTTTATTAATTTTGTTAGTCATGGTCATGCCTATTCTGTATGTATAGGAGGTACTGTAAGGTAATCATAGCACTATCAGAGAAAGTACCAAAATCAAAAAAAGTATAGGCCCCAATCATTATACTTAAAATTTATTTTCATCACTGAATGCTGGACTTTACAGATTTTTGAGAGGAAGTGTTGGTTTAAGAGCTTGGAAGGTAATCCTTGCCTGAGAATACTCTGCTGTCTAAAGCTAAGTGTCCTTTATGATTATTACTGAAGGATATAACTGAAAGTAACTTGAAAAGTTAGATAGGAGCAAGCAAAAACCTTGTAGCAGAGAACAAATTAGTAGTCTCAGCTTACCACTACTTTTATTACCAAAAAAATGTATTTTGGATCTTCCCACTTCGGGTGAACGTTCACAGAACGTTCCTTTCACCTCAAAATATTTTAGTGGAGAAGACAACAAACTGTTTGAGTGAGCGAGGCCCATGGAGCAACAAATATAAACAGGCAGCAACAGAAAAAGATACTGAAGGAAGGAAGTGAATAAATTCAAATGTAAAGCTCCCCAAATACTCTTGTCTGCTATAGCAATACATATTTTAAAATACAAAATAGTCTGTATATTGGAACTCATCAACATTTCAGCACCACGGCCAGCAACATAGTCTAGTCTGAACGTGGGTTTGCCACTGCGCTCGTGGGAACAGGTTAAAAAATCTCCTTGCCGTAGGCCAGCAGTGCTGTATATGTGCAGACCCCTGGGTAAGGATTAGAGCAAGAGGAACTGCCCAAGCAATACTGGGACATTTAATGGGGACTGAGTGAATTCAGCACTCCAAAAGTCAGCTGTAATTTGAGGAGCCAAATACTTGAGGAAAAAAAAAAAATAAATGGTTACTTTAAAAATTTAGTACTTTAAAAATAAAGTACTCCGATATTACTGCTTGCCTAACATGTAGTAGTGATATGGGCTTCAACGGGCAACAAGAGTTTTAAAATTATACGCTAAACTTTCACTGCATTTTCATATTACCTGAATTTTTTATCTTACTGGCTCATATTCCTAAATCATTGTTTAAAAAAACCCAATCAACCCAGAAATATAGTACATTAAAAACCTTTATGGACTTAAATTCATAGAAGACTGTCAAGGTCAATTAAGGCACAAAGACTTCTTTGTTAGCTCAGTGTAACAGTAACACACCCAGTAACAGGAAATTTTGCATGATTTCTGTGTATCAGAAGAAAGCAAAAATGTACCTGCTTAATGTGCTGGATCGAAAAACCCGTTCCAGCAACAATCCAAAACCCCAAATAGGCAGAAATCTTAAGGTCATAAGAGGGGTGACCTACAAAATATGATGCAGAATATTTTTGTCTTGCAAGAATATTTACTATTCTGTCAAAGTCATAGTACTGAAAAAATCTATTAATCTCAATTTTTTATATTGTGCATATGATTTATGGTTTCTTTGATGCATATTTTCTGTTTAATTCTGCTTCTCAAACCCTTGCTTTGCTTGTCCTACTCTAGTTTGGATATTGACTATGTGTTTGGACATGAAAAAGCCGTTAAAAATTCAGTGATGTTTCAGTTTCATCACCAAATGGCACAAATTTCCAACCTATTTTCTGTCATAGAATAATAAACTACTAATGCTTTTAGGGAGGTAAACAGCTAGACATATATGTTTACTGCTTCTTCTGTGTCCCTCATGTAGTACACTACTGCTACTACACAGTGCACGCACTCACCCCGCTGGCCATTCACTACTCTTCTCTAATGAACCCAAGTTTGCACACCTACATTCCCTTGCTCGCTGGGACTAGCACAACTATGCAGTGTCATTCATTCCGGACATCCATGAAAACTTTGAGGTTTATACTCTATGGCTAATGCTTCCTCCATCTTTGGGATGACGCAATAAATTTTCTGGAGCCTCACTTGTCCAATACCTGTATTGAGCAGAAGAGCCTCCAGGTCTGGGACTGTTACTACCAATGGATTCTTCGCTCTTTGTCAGCACCTTTTTGTCCAAGCTGGAGGCAAAAAGAAATTGAAAAGGCTGAAGATAACCTAGCAAGAAAAATGTTGCTTGCAAATCAAAATGGAACCTATAGTTTTATAAGAACATATGCAACCATTTGTTAAGTTTTCTATCATCAAAGAACATGATTATATATAGAAATAGATACTCCTTGTAATACACAGTTCAGCGGACAGGATAGACATATTTTCTGGTCCCCTACACCTGCAAAAGGAAATGCATATTTCAACATCCATTAGTACTTTTCTGCGGGCTTTCCACAACCTTTAAGTGAGAAAAAAAACAAAACAAAACAAAATCAAAAACAGCAACAAAAAACCACCCTGGTATAGACTCATATGCTGCTTTTTTTATGGTAAACTTCACTAACCTCACTCAGAGGACTTAAATGCAAAGCATCGTAGGGAATAATACTTTCACAGACTAGTTTTTCCTCCTGCAGAGAGTATTTAGAAGAAGTGAGAGAGAGCTAACGGTGACAGAATTTGCCATCAATGGAGAATTTTTCACCTCAGACATCTCTGATCTTTATTCCTGACTGACTGCTCCACACTCTCAAATGTTATTTTCTATGATCAACACTCAAAAGCTAGTAAATACATATCAAATTTTAGGACTAAATGTATCTCTCACAATGCATTAAAATACATTTTCTCTCCCTCTTGGAGCGATTTTTAATATTGTGCCTGCAATTTAGCAAACACGGACTGGGTATGCACCTATACACCTGTAAGTACTGTTCCCAGTATCAGAAAGCTATAAAGTGTTCCATCTGAAAGCTTCTATCAGAAAAAAGGCATGAATGCATTCACCTTTAGAAACTCTATTTTTCTTCATTATTACTAACAATGCATTATTATTGTTGGTGGTCATATTAGAGAGAGATTTTTTTCCAGCCTTCTTTTGTAACAATTCATCCACCACACCAGACAGACTACTTCTTGATTATGAAATATTTTCCCTAATATGCTAGTAACACCAGTCCATCCCTCTAGAGGTTGAAGGAAACTTTTGACAGTGCTTTGCTCTATTCCTGTTTCTGCAAACTTTGAAACTCTAGTGTGTTTGAATAAAATGCTAAAGCAGTCTTTGTGAACAATGCATCTATATACCCTGGTATCCCTTCATAAATGTGACAGCCAAATTATTCCATTTATTGTAAACATTTCTCACACTTGGTTCTAAATTTTCACCAAGGATTTTTCATTCTCAGGCAAATGAGCAGAGCTACTCACTGTTCTCTGGCAAACCACAGAAAAAGAAATTCTGGTTGTTGTGGAATAGTGTGGAAAGGTAATAAGCCTTCCTCTTAACCTACCTTTTCCTTAAGACATCGTTATTTTCAATCATTTATTAAATAGTACTATATGCATTAATTTGGAACTTGCTTGCTTTCAAGAGACAGAATATCTGTATACATTTCACAGAATCATAGAATAGAATCATAGAATAGTTTGCGTTGGAAGGGACCTTTAAAGGTCATCTAGTCCAACCCCCCTGCAATAAGCAGGGACATCTTCAACTAGATCAGGTTGCTCAGAGCCCCGTCCAACCTGACCTTGAATGTTTCCAGGGATGGGGCATCTACCACCTCTCTGGGCAACCTCTGCCAGTGTTTCAGCACCCTCATTGTAAAAAATTTCTTCCTTATATCTAGTCTAAATCTACTCTCTTTTAGTTTAAAACCATTTGCCCTTGTCCTGTTGCAATAGGCCCTACTAAAAACTTTGTCCCCATCTTTCTTATAAGCCCCCTTTAAGTACTGACTGAAAGGCTGCAATAAGATGTCCCCGAAGCCTTCTCTTCTCCAGGCTGAATAACCCCAACTATCTCAGCCTTTCTTCATTCACTTTCTAAAGTTTTCCAGATACACTAAAAGCCTACATTTCTGATCTAAATAGATATAATTACACAGCAGATATTTCAGCATTTTTGATATTTCAAGTGAAAACACTTTGTTTCTCTAATGCATACCATATTTTTCCAAATTTACGTTAGGCAAAATCATCCACTTCTTCCAGAGGAAAGGCTCCAAGCTCTTGTGGTGGGTTAACCTTGGCTGGTTACCAGGTGCCCACCAAGCCACTCTCTTGCTCCCCCTCTTCAACAGGACAGCAGGGGAAAATAAGATGAAAAAAGCTCGTAGGGTGAGATAAGGATAGGGAGATCACTCACCAGTTACCATCACAGGCAAAACAGACTCAACTTGGGGAAGATTAATTTAATTTATTGCCAATTAGAAATAGAGTGTAGTGGGAAACAAAAAACCACAAAACTAAAAGCACATTCCCCCCACCCCCTCTTCTTCCCAGGCTCTATTTCACTCCTTCATTTCTGACACTTCTACCTCTTCCCCTGCAGGGGGATGGGGAATGGGGTTTGTGGTCAGTTCATAACTGCGCTGGTTTTGCTAGGATAGAGTTAATTTTCTTCATTGTAGCTTGTTTGGCGCTACGTTTTGGATTTGTGAGGAAAAGACTGTTGATAATTCAGGGATGTTTTCTTTAT